>NC_139535.1:17706853-17816273 GCF_965153285.1 Podarcis tiliguerta
GTGCGACTATTCAAGGCGGGAAATCAGCGCCGGGGGCAAGTCGAGGGCGGGAAGCGGCTGCCTGTCTTACACCTTGCGCCGCGCCCCGCCGCAAACGCTGCTCTCCGCAAGAAGCGGGCGGGGAACGAGGCTGGTGTTTTTGTATCCCACCTCGAAGTAATAAATTTTAAAACTCTAACCTTGATTTAAGGAGTTGCTTATATTCCAAATCAAAAGGAGCCAAACTTGCGGCATAATCCATTATCTGAAAGACAAACTACCTGGCGACCTCAAGAAATATCCGTGCGTTTTGTGGCCCCAGGGCTTGATTCATATCAATATTCGAGAGCAAGAACTTTCATTTCAGAAAGCCCCGAATGAGAACTCTGACATTCTATGCCTATTGTCAACCTTGATTTGTTATTAACGGGCAAAATGCCAATCTACGTTCCTGAATTAGGTGCAAATGATGAATCAATCACTTGGTGTTTAAAGTCAAAAATCCCAAACTTGTCCAGTCTTTGAGGAATATGATTCCCAAGAGAATTTTCCCAGGAAAATTTGACATCTGAGATATGGGCACTTCATAATTCATTAAAACATGAGTTACATGTTCTTCAGACTGAATTTTTAAAAAGAAAGAAACAATACATATCTCAGTTGGGTGTGGTGACCTTAAGCCCTTGCCTTGTTTTCCTGAATAACCAGTCAGGAAGGCAGGAGCCCACTGGTACTATTGACTGCTCTACTGGTTAACTACAGGCAAAACTTTCACCAGGCTCTCATGCCTTGGGGAGCATTCTAGATAGGATTTTGATTCACATGAAGGTATGAGAAAATAAATGCCAGGGCTGGGGGACCTGGGGCTCTGCCAGATGCTGTTGGACTCCAGCTCCCATCAGCCCTAAATATCATGGCCGATGGTTAGGGTTGATGGAAGCTGTAGTCCAGCCGTATCTAGAGGACTCACCAGCTCTGATGGTCATCCCGGTTTTTACTTGTGTCTCTTCCAACATCCCCCCCCGCCCCCGTTTCCAAACACTATATTTTATATGCCTGTTTTCTTTGTCCATGGGGTTTTCTTGGCAGGGATACTGGAGTGGCTTGCCAGTTCCTTCTCCAGGTGGATCACGTTTGGTCAAAACTCTCCACTATGACCTGTCCATCTTGGGTGGCCCTGCACGGCATAGCTCATAGCTTCTCTGAGTTATTCAAAGGCAGTGATCCATGAAGGGAATTGCTTTTCTTGGGAGAAAAGTGATGACAAACCTAGACAGCATCTTAAAAAGTAGAGACATCACCTTGCCGACAAAGGTCCGTATAATTAAAGCTATGGTTTTCCAAGTAGTGATGTATGGAAGTGAGAGCTTGACTATAAAGAAAGCTGATCACTGAAGAATTGATGCTTTTGAATTCTGGTGCTGGAGGAGACTCTTGAGAGTCCCATGGACTGCAAGAAGATCAAACCTATCCATTCTGAAGGAAATCAGCCCTGAGTGCTCACTGGAAAGACAGCTCCTGAAGCTGAGGCTCCAATACTTTGGCCACCTCATGAGAAGAGAAGACTCCCTGGAAAAGACCCTGATGTTGGGAAAGATGGAGGGCACAAGGAGAAGGGTCCATGGCGTCATGAATAGTCGGACACGACTAAACAACAACAATATTTTCCACAGGTGGCCCTACCTCCTCTTCATTTTCAGCAATGCAGGTTTATAAGTTCAGAGTTCCTATTTAATTTTAAATTTTAAAATAAAAAGCTCTACCAAGTGATTTGGTTGCAAAACAGTGAGCCCGGCTGTGACATATCTGATGTACCAGCTCCATATACCGACCATTTCAAATACGTTTCGATGCATTTCACATGGTGCTGTATGCAGAGGCAGAGCTAGCTGAACATGCTGTGCACCCAGTTGTGGGGCAAGCCACCCATGGTAATGGGGTGAGCTTCCCAGGGGGCCGGGACAGTGATGTCACACCCCCCCCCAGGGATGACACCCAGGGCGGATCGCCCCGCCACACCCCCTTCCTCCACCAGTGACTGCATGATACTGGCCATGCGCCAGTCATCCAGGTGGAGTCACGTACATCTCGTCGTATGCAGTATTGTCTTGTCTTGGGGGAAAATCCCTGAGATGATTTATCAGAAAAGAAAAATGGTCTGCCATTCACAAAGCCAGCCTTCTCAGAAACTGAAGGTGACCGAATCAGCTAGCTGGGGAGTGGCACCAAGATGTTGAAGGGCAGGCGGAACTGTGTGCCAAGTGGCCTGCCCTGTGTTGCCCTCCTGCCCTCTGTCCTATTGGTATGGATGAAGCAACATCCAGCTGCCCATCTGGTTGGTTCCTGTAAGCAACCAGGCAGTGGTGCCTCTTCCCCCTCTTACGCCAGCTTGCTTGTTCATTGCTTTGTTGCTGCAAATGTTGTGACACCGCTGGCCATACCTTGGTTTCTGGCTCCCTATCTCCTCTGAGCCAAGGGAGCGTCTTTTGGACAAGGCATTCTGGGCAAGGGGATTGTCTGCACTGCTAGTTAAAAGTTTAGTAACTGTTAACTGAATACAAAAGGTTACGCTAGCGCAGCAGAGCAGGCCTTGGTGACATCTAGGCTGGGCTACTGTATTGTGCTCTACATGGGCTACCTCAAGGGACACAGGTGGCACTGTGGTCTAAACCACTGAGCCACTTGGGCTTGCCAATCGGAAGGTTGGCGGTTCGAATCCCCGTGACGGGGTGAACTGTTGCTCTGTCCCAGCTCCTGCCAACCTAGCAACTTGAAAGCACACCAGTGCGAGTAGATAAATAGGTACCACTGCGGCGGGAAGGTAAACAGAGTTTCCATGTGCTCTGGTTTCCACCACGGTGTTCCTTTGCGCCAGAAGCAGTTTAGTCATGCTGGCCACATGACCCAGAATGCTGTCTGTGGACGCTCCCTTGGCCTGAAAGCGAGATGAGCGTCGCCTTTGACTGGACTTAACTGTCCAGGGGTCCTTTACCTTTATGTGGGCTACCCTTGAGGTTGGTTCAGAAATTACAGCCAGTGCAGAATGCTTTGGCCCAACTTTTGACCAAAGCAGTTCCATAGCAACGTTTTACACCAGTGCTGAAAGCTCCTCACTGACTGCCAGTACATTATCAAGGGAAGTTCCAAGTATTGCTTTTAATGCGCAAAACCCTAAACATCCGAGGACCTGGTTAATTTGTCACTGATTCACCTGCTGGATTACTGGGATAATCTGGAGAAGCTCTCCCAACTGTCCCACGGTTAACTTATATCAGTGGCGTAGCGTGGGGGGGGTGCAGGGGGGGGGCGTCCACACTGGGCACAACATCTGGGGGGGGGGGCGCTCGCACTCGCAGTGCTAAAATCAGTGCTAAAATCCACGGGTTAGGGGGCGCAAATTACTTGCCTTGCCCCGGGTGCTGACAACCCACGCTACGCCACTGACTTATATTTGTTTAGCTTCTATGCACAGCAAGCTTTTAGCAAGTGGTACCAGTAATTTGGAACACTATTCCTATAGACATCAGGCAACTGTCCTGCAGACGATCCTGATATTTCGTTGCTTGCTAAAAATGTGTTTGTTTTGGCAAGGGTCTATAGAGAATTTCTGAAGGGCTGGCCATTTGTTCTGCAATTTATGTTTTTTGAATTTTATGATGGTTTAATGATTTTATCTTATACTGCCGCTATTTATTTAATGAGTTGGTGGTTCATAAATATTGTTCTAAGTAACTAATAAATAAATCCAACTACAAATGGAAAGCAGTTCCAGCTGCACAGCCAACCACCTCATCCATAATGGCTTGTTGTGAAGGATCTCTTGCCCTTCTTCAGAGCCAAACAGACAGAAGGGGAGAGAGAGGCCATGAAAAGGGGACTGGGGAGGTGAGGAAGTAGCGACCTCAGCAGTGGTGTCAGAGGGGAGGGCAGGGGATGGCTCTGAAGAGACATGCAATCTAGGAGATGGTGGATCAGGAGCAGTGCAAATCCACTCTCTCCTCCCAGCCCACCATTTATGTGGGGGTTATGTTCTAGGGCCCCACGAACATAAGTGAAATCGCGTCAGTGGGGAGCACCCTCAAAAAGCCCATTTCCCCCTGTTCTCCAGCTCTCTCTCCACCCAGCTCTCTCTTCAACTTGAGTTGAAGCTCTGGGGCCGCCTGGAGGACATGTAGGAAAGTGGCAGCTGCTGCTGCTGCGCTACTCCATGCATCAGCTGTTAGGTGGGGAGGCTGAGCAGCATGAACAAAGCCCTGCTGTGCCTTGGGTCTCTTTGGGCTCCGGGGAGGGTCTCCTCACAAGCCACAAGGGCTCTCCAGCTCTCTCCAGTCACGATCCTATTTATTTAATTATTTCTCGGCACCGTGTGTCCACGTGATCATGCACTAGTAGAATGCATGTCGATTTTGCCTAATGACAGAGCCGGCCCTGCTTCTGCACATGGAACAGAAGGATGCTATCACTCTCATGCCAAGTTTATGTGATTCCCATACGCTTGACCTCCCATAGTCACCTCGTACACGGGACTCGTTCCAGCAGGACTCTTCTTATGTCCTTCATGGGAGGAGGTGCCATCTTTGTCCTCTGCCTCGGGCAGCAAAATGATGTAGGCTGCTTAATCACTTCTTCTCCCTTGCCAAAGGTCCCACCCTAACTCCTGCAGGCACGTTGTTTAGCAAACACTGAGGCAAATTCCCGTGTTTGCCAATGCAATATTTCAACACACGGGTTTGAAAGTTATGTCGGTCTGCTTCCTCATACCCAACGTGTTCCACCTCCACTGTGAGAGGCAGTAAACTTCTGAACACTAGTTGCTGGGAATCTCAGGCAGGCAGAGGGCATGTCCCGCTTGTGGGCTTCTGACAGGCCTCTGTTTGACCTCTGGGAGAAGAGGAGACCGAAACCACCCAAAATATGTTCCCCATCTGACCAGGCTTTGCTGCCTCAGCTTCCTGAATTGCTCCCAGCATGACTTCTCTTTTTCCAAAAAAAATTATTCATTTTATAACTCAACTAAACAACACAAATCAGAAAAACAAACAATACAAGCAAATTCTTGTCTTATTTTTTTAAAAACATTTTTAGGTGAGCTTCCTCAAGTCCCCCCTATCTGATTTTCATTTTACCTCATCTTTAGCAGTTTACACATACAGTGGTACCTCAGGTTACATACGCTTCAGGTTACAGACGCTTCAGGTTACAGACTCCGCTATCCCAGAAATAGTGCTTCAGGTTAAGAACTTTGCTTCAGGATGAGAACAGAAATCGGGTTCCGGCGGCATGGCGGCAGCAGGAGGCCCTATTAGCTAAAGTGGTGCTTCAGGTTAAGAACAGTTTCAGGTTAAGTACGGACCTCCGGAATGAATTAAGTACTTAACCTGAGGTACCACTGTATCATAATTTTTAACCATTTTTTAAATCACACTTACTTTTACCGTAAAAATCTTCACATTTTATCACTTACAAATAATACTATTTTAAAATACACTATCTCCTACTTCTAAACCTACAGCCTATATCCACTTCCAAAGCTATTCTAGGATTTAAATATTAACATTTCCCCCCCAAATATTCATTAAACTTCTTCCAGTCTTCTTCCACCGCCTCTTATCTCTGGTCTCGGAGTCTCCCAGTCAGTTTGACAAATTCCATATAGTCCATCCAGCATGACTTCTCAATCCAACAAGCAGGGGCTTACAACAGAACTGAATGGGAAACAATGATGAATTCAGGGTGGGTATTTCTTTTAAGGGTTGAGTCCACAGCAGACCCACTCCAAAACATATAAAATCAGATGGCTTAATAAATAGAGCCACAGCCCATTAAAAGCCTTGAGGACTGAAAAGGTCTTGACCTGGCGTGTTAGCCATAAATTATTTCTCATGGGTGCCTGCAGAACCCACTGGAAGAGGCATTGCTTAACAAGGGTGCTGCAGGTGATAAGGAGATGTTCCCGATTGTCCCCTGCCTAGCCTCCAAAGGTGGGACCAACTCAGAGTTATGCCATGAATCTGAAAGACACAATTGTTCCTTTTAACCTAATGCTGTGCTACATCAGGGGACGTGGGTGGCGCTGTGGGTTAAACCACAGAGCCTAGGGCTTGCCGATCAGAAGGTCGGCGGTTCGAGTCCCCGCGACAGGGTGAGCTCCCGTTGCTCGGTCCCTGCTCCTGCCAACCTAGCAGTTCAAAAGCATGTCAAAGTGCAAGTAGATAAATAGGTACCGCTCTGGCGGGAAGGTAAACAGTGTTTCCGTGCGCTGCTCTGGTTCGCCAGAAGCGGCTTAGTCATGCTGGCCACATGACCCGGAACCTGTACGCCAGCTCCCTCGGTCAATAAAGTGAGATGAGCGCCGCAACCCCAGAGTGTGCCACGACTGGACCTAATGGTCAGGGATCCCTTTACCTTTATGCTACACCAATGCAGTTCTAAAATGCTGTAACATCTTTTGGCTAGTTTCTGGCGTCGATCAATGACTTCATTGGTATAAGTCTCTTCAGCTGTTCAGCGAGGGCAAAAACTGTGCACAGTTGGACACCTGAATGGTAGAGATGAGTGCAAGCAGCCTCCCCAACTGCTCAAAGTTCCTCAAATGGGGTGGGGGAACATACACCAAAGCTCCCAGTCCCTAAGGAAGTTAGATCAATCTCCACCAGGGCCAGGGCCTTCTCAGTGATGGCTCCGACCTGGTGGAATGCTCTGTCCCATGAGACCAGAGCCCTGCAGGATTTAAACTCCTTCTGTTGGGCCTGTAAGACAGAGCTATTCCACCTGGCTTTCGATTTGAACTTAGCCTGATCTTTTATTCCCCTTCCTCCCCCCCCCTCCCCTTTTTATGAAGACTACCCGCTCTGGGATCCCACAGCTAATTCTCCCCTGGTCTCCTCGCTGGCCCAAATAGGACTAATTTGGCCAGCTAGCCCTGGTGATCATCTAATGTTTATTGGATGGATTTCCCCTCTAAATTGATTTTTTTTATTATTTTATTGTTATTCACGTTTTATACTGTATTTTATGCTGTTTTTTGGTAACATCAATTGTGTTTTAAATTTGTTGTTAGCCGTCCTGAGCCCGGTTTTCTGAACAGGGAAGCGCGGGGTATAAAAAAAAAAAAATTATTATTATTATTATATGAGGAGCTGTTTCATTATGTCTCTCCCTTGGCTGTGAACTGAACCTTCTTCTTTGGCGATCACTCGTAGCCAAGTAAGATGGTTTTCCATAAACACAGTTTTAACAGCAAGTCCATAAGTGACTGTGGAGGCCAATTATGTATCCACACGTCTTTCCACAGTGGGGACATAGGTTTCTGGGCAGGATTTGATCACGGTGAGGGTTTGCCAAGTGTGCCTTCCTCTTAGCATGTTTCTCCCTCTTGTCTTGAGTTCGAGCGTCTTCAAAGTCCATGACACCTTTGGTAAAGGCTGTTCTCCAATTGGCGGCTCACAGGCCAGTGTTTCCCAGTTGTCAGTTTTTCCATTTTAAAGATTTGCCTTGGCAGAGTCTTTGAACCTCTTTTGTTGACCACCAGCATTCCGCTTTCCATTTTTAAGTTCAGAATATAGTAGTTGCTTTGGAAGACGATAATCAGGCATCCACACAACATGACCAGTCCAACGAAGTTGATGTTGAAGAATCATTGCTTTGACACTGGTGATCTTTGCTTTGTAAACTGAACCACAAGATGCTCCAAAGGGTGACTAATGACTGTTTAAAGTCAGTGCACCCTCTGATTTTGTCTTTTAAGGGAAGTCTTTCCCTTTCCAATGATGATGATAATGATGATGATGATTATAAATTTATTATACCTCACCCATCTTTCTGGGTTGCCACAGCCACTCTGTGCAGCTTCCAACAAAAATACAGAGGGGAAGGGGAGGGGCACAAGCAAACATCAAGCATTAAAAAATTCCCCAAAAAGGGCTGCCTTCAGATGTCTACAAAAAATTATATAGTTGCTTAACTCTTTGCTGGCTGGGTGTTCCTCAGGATTGGAGGTGAATACTGAGAAGGTCCTCTGTCTGGTTCCCTGTAAGCTCACTTCTCACAGTGAGGGAACCGCCAGAAGGCCCTCGGAGCTGGACCTCAGTGTCGGCGCTGTACAGTGGGGGTATACCACTACAGCTCACCACGAGAATTTCATTGAAATTTCCCTTCCCTTTTTGATAATTTCCAGATGCAATTACCTTTCTTATTAATTGATGGAGAATGGTTGGGGAAAATGGGTGGGGGGTTAGACCCTATTTGAAACAATGCAATGTGTGATGGGACGCGGGTGGCACTGTGGGTTAAACCACAGAGCCTAGGGCTTGCCAATCAGAAGGTCGGCGGTTCGAATCCCCGCAATGGGGTGAGCTCCCGTTGCTCGGTCCCTGCTCCTGCCCACCTAGCAGTTTGAAAGCACGTCAAAGTGCAAGTAGATAAATAGGTACCACTCCAGCGGGAAGGTAAATGGTGTTTCCGTGCACTGCTCTCGTTTGCCAGAAGCGGCTTAGTTATGCTGGCCACATGACCCGGAAGCTGTACAAAGCAAGATGAGCGCTGTAACCCCAGAGTCGGTCACAACTGGACCTAATGGTCAGCGGTCCCTTTACCTTTACTAATGTGTGTATCAGCTGTAGCACAGACACATTTTCAGAGTTTGTCTGCTGTGTAAGATGCATTCCCTTATATATTTCTTTAAACTACTGTACACCTATCTCAGGTGACTCTTGTTCCATTGCAAACCAGGGTTTGCAGCTGTAGGGCGTGAGCATGGGAGAAACTATGCTTGACCTCTCTTACACCCAATATTTCTATAGCCACTATTTCTCCTGTTCTCCTTTCCCAATACTTCCAAATTACAGTATATGCCCTGGAAAATTCCACCCCAACTCCTCTAGCATTATTTATGAGGGAAATACAGGTTTGGCAACACTCTCGAGCTTCTCTCATAACAAATTGATCCACCCTGAGATTTGGGTCATGATTTTGCGAAAGGCTGTAAACGCATGGTGGTTTTTTTGTTATGTAAACTATGTACTATTTGTTAAACTTCCTGGTTTTCAAAATCATATACTGGAATCGTTGCTGCCTGCCCAAACAAACAGCAATTAGGTACATATGTTAAATGCTGTTTATTCGCAAGAAGATTTCAAAGGGTGATGAAATTTTTGAGCAGTTATTGAACTTTGATTAGATTCTTACTGCATAGATGGAGAAGGAGGTGCACACCCCTCTAATATAACGTTGCCACACTCCCATGGAAGTGAACTGTCCATTCATAGGACCACCCACAGTCATTAGGAAACATTTTCTGATGGTTAAATTATAGATTTAAATCAGGCCTTGCTTTAAGGTGGAGACTCCAGCTCCCACCAGCTTGAGTCTGAATGCCCAATGGTCAGGGTTGATTCGAGCTGTAGTCCAACAGTATTGGAGAGCCACAGAAAAGCTACAATGTTGTTGTTGTTGTTGTTATGTACTGAAGTTCTCACCGTGGGCCAGCAGGGGGATACTGTAGATAGTTCAGGTCCACATATGCAAATAAGGGATCGAAAGTGACGTTCAGTGATTGGATAGTTACAGAAAATGGTTACCGTTGCGTTCTAGTGGAGCTCTATATAAGCAGGCTGGCTGAACCCTTCAGTTCAGTTCTGTTCTGGCCTGTGAATAAACAAGAGCTGTTTGAAGAATCGCTGTGTCGTCTGATATGTTCACCCACAACTTAACAGTTGTTGTTGTTGTTGTTGTTGTTGTTGTTGTTATATCCCACCTCTCCCCCAGACAAGGACGTTGCAGACCCCCCAAGTGCCCCTATTTTCCAGGAATAGTCCTGGATTTACACAAGCCATCCCGGTTTCTGATTTGATCCCAGAATTTCCCACTTTTCCTTAGGACGTTGCTATATTCATCGAGAAATGTTGGAGGGTATGGTAGGATGTCCCTATTTTTACTGAAGGGTATGGAGTTATGGGACCCCCAAGCCAAGGAGATAAGTAACTATACAACCTTTAGAAGACATCTGAAGGCAGCCCTGTACAGGGAAGTTTTTCTTACTGTTTACTGTTTTATTATGTTTTCATATATGTTGAAGCTGCTTGGGGCAACCCAGTCAGATGGATGGGGTAGTAATAATAATAATAATAATAATAATAATAATAATAATAATAATTTTCATCAGAGAAATGTTGGAGGGTTTGACGTTGTTGTTATATTTATATCCCACCTCTCCCCCAGACATTGACTCAAGGAGGCTTACAGGTAAAAGAGAAACAGCTAAAAACATAGAAAAAACAATTATTAAAAAGCAATGCAACAGTAATAGAATTAAAACAATCTCACAGCACCAGCCTTTCCCTTACAATTTGGAGACATATGGTGTAAACAAAATCTGCCCTTTTCCCCTTATGGGGTATCCAAGAGCCAGTATAGAGTCCTTACATGGGTTCCATATTGGTAGGAGAAAATAACAGAGGCCAACCAGAGAATATTGAGAAGCAAAGCAGCTAGTAAGCCTGATCTTTATTGATCTGTTGCAACAGGGCGCTCCCGTCACACGTAGGAAAGAAGGAGGACACCGAACAAAGGTGTGCCTGCCCTTATATAGACATTTTAAATTCCCTGCCCTGGAGCTCTATACATCATATACATCTATACATCATATATACATCACAGAAGGGGAGTAACCCAAGACCACCCCCTACAAACATCATACCTACATCACAGAAAAGGCAGTCTGCAACAGAAATTTGAGTGTTGTTGTTTTTCCTGGCTGGCAGGTTTTCTGATAATGCCTTATCTGATTGCCTTTCCTGGTAGTCTGCCCACTCCTTTGAAATGGTGATTACAATTACCCACTTCCTGAGACAATGGGAAAGTTCCCTCACCCCCTCCCTCCTTGCAGAGAAAACATTTGGTCAGTTTGGGAGTCAAAGTGGTTTCAGGGAGTCAAAATGGTTTCAGGAAACTAAGGCACAGAAAACAAACTTTGCTATATATCAGGGTGGGACTGTTTGGGAAAGAATGGAAAGCTTACAGGGATAAGGATTTGGAGGGTCCTGTGAAGGAAGCAGAAGGCAGCCTGAACAAATATTGCAAAACTCAATCTATTTCTAAGAGACAGAACTTACAAAAGAGTGAAGGCAGTATGAACTTGCTGACATTTTGTCACTTCAATACTTAATCACCCCACCCCCAAAACACTGTTTCTTTTTAAAATATATTTTTATTAAAGATTTATTGGTTTACAAAAGCATGTGCAATGTCTCTCTTTTTCAAGTTACACTTTCTACAGATCAGTTTCATTTGTTGAGACATTAGTGTTACATTAGGAAAAAAACGGGTGGCGCTGTGGGTAAAACCTCAGTGCCTAGGACTTGCCGATCGCATGGTCGGCGGTTCGAATCCCCGCGGCGGGGTGAGCTCCCGTCGTTCGGTCCCAGCTCCTGCCCACCTAGCAGTTCGAAAGCACCCCTAAGTGCAAGTAGATAAATAGGTACCGCTTTATAGCGGAAAGGTAACGGCGTTTCCGTGTGCTGCGCTGGTGCTGGCTTGCCAGAGCAGCTTCGTCACGCTGGCCACGTGACCCGGAAGTGTCTTCGGACAGCGCTGGCTCCCGGCCTCTTAAGCGAGATGAGCACGCAACCCCAGAGTTGGTCACGACTGGCCGTACGGGCAGGGGTACCTTTACTAGGAAGAAAAGCGGGAAAGAGGTGGAGGGGGGAATGGTGAGTGGGGTGGGGTCAGGTGGCAATGCTATTCTGCTTGGTGTATGTGTGGGGTTTTGTGTCAGCATCACTTGTGTGAGTTCTCCTTAATATTCACTTCTTTCCTTTGGTGGTGAGGGAGGTTGGGGTTGGCCTCGGGTGTGGTTGGTTGTCTTTGCTGGGCTGTGGTGAGCTTTGTTTTTGTGTGTGAGTGCGGTGCGTGTGTGTTTTTGGATCAGGTTAGCCAGATTGATTCAAATGCTGTTGGTGGGTTCTTGTTGTTGTCTTGTTGAGTTGTGCACATGATAAAGGGTAACCGGGGTGAAGGTGTCTTCTTCTATTTGTTCCCATGTCAGTTTCAGTTTGTTGGTTAGTTTTTTGAATAAGGCTGTTTACCACTCTCCCCTGCCCACGAGCCAGATCACTGCTTGGACCCGGATACCTTGTGGCCGCAACGGCACGCACCACAAAAGGTGAGTGGTCTTCTCATACTGCCTAGATCTCTTACGCTGAAAGTGAGTATGGAGATGTCTATCACCTTGCCAACAAAGGTCCGTATAGTTAAAGCTATGGTTTTCCCAGTAGTGATGTATGGAAGTGAGAGCTGGACCATGAAGAAGGCTGATCGCCGAAGAATGGATGCTTTTGAATTATGGTGCTGGAGAAGACTTTTGAGAGTCCTATGGACTGCAAGAAGATTAAACTTCTCCATTCTGAAGGAAATCAGCCCTGAGTGCTCACTAGAAGGACAGATCGTGAAGCTGAGGCTCCAATACTTTGGCCACCTCATGAGAAGAGAAGACTCCCTGGAAAAGACCCTGATGTTGGGAAAGATGGAGGGCACAAGGAGAAGGGGATGACAGAGGACGAGATGGTTGGACAGTGTTCTCAAAGCTACCAGCATGAGTTTGAGCAAACTGCGGGAGGCAGTGGAAGACAGGAGTGCCTGGCGTGCTCTGGTCCATGGGGTCATGAAGAGTCGGACATGACTAAACCACTAAACAACAACAACACTTTCATTACTGAGCTCCTGGGCTCACATTTTCTAAGAACTTTGCAACTCCCATGGCAACCCACATTGCCAACGTTCAGGTGTTTCACCTGCATTATTTCCACTCAACAGAGTGTGCCTAAGCCATAACAGACAACTCCCCAACTTTCCCCAAACGCAAGCGGGCTGAGGGACTGACACAATTTTCTGCTGCTGCAAGGCGATTGGTTGTCTTCTTGCAGCCCGGTGTGGGTTAGATGCTACCAAGGACATGCTCTGCTCTCACCTCAAATGTCCTCTTATGTGCAGTCGTTGCTGTTTTGAATTTCGCCGTGTTATTGAAAAGTTTGGGAACCGCTGTATTAGCTGGACACCACTCGTTTTGTAAAACACACTTGTAAGGACATGGAAGAGCCTTTTCCCATCTTCTGGGTGCCATGTGGAAACAGACACCGTCATCCTAAAGGCACAGCAAACCACCCAAGTGGTGCAATTTGTGATGCATAGTGGCTGAATGAGTGTCAGAGCGAAATTCCTATTGTGGTTCCAATGGCCTAGTGGAGTCAAGAATTTCAGCGAAGAGGAACTAGCGAATTCAGTGTTGGTTTCTTTCCCTGGAAAGGCAGGTTGTTCCTTATAGGAACGGGCCAGGGTTCTAGGAACTGGCCTCCTTCAACTTCCCTCTGTCCATTTGTCATCTTCCTTGCCCACCCCTTCCAGTAAGTCTATACTTAATGTTGCCAGTAGTTGTGGCACCTGTTCACAATTTTGAGTCCTGTTCTTTCCTTTAGTCACTATGTAGGTCACAGCAGCAGCTGATCAACTGTGTGTGTGTGTGTGTGTGTGTGAGAGAGAGAGAGAGAGAGAGAGAGAGAGAGAGAATCGCGTTTATCTATCCATCTCTCTTGTTTCTGCCCTCCCTCCTTCTATCTGACTGCTGTTCCATCTTTCTCGAGATGGGAGGGAGCCGTGTATGGAGGGGCCACCTTCTCAGAGACACTCTTGTTATTGACCACCTCATTAGCCAAAACAGGTCCATACTTCCCATTGAAATACTTATAAGTATATGTTGATTAAAATCGTTCTTCATTTTAAATATTGTATTGTTTTCCCGTATAGTTCCGTCTAGGTCTGTATAGTTAAAGCTATGGTTTTCCCAGTAGTGATGTATGGAAGTGAGAGCTGGACCATAAAAGAAGGCTGATCGCCGAAGAATTGATGCTTTTGAATGATGGTGCTGGAGGAGACTCTTGAGAGTCCCATGGACTGCAAGAAGATCAAACCTATCCATTCTGAAGAAAATCCGCCCTGAGTGCTCACTGGAAGGACAGATCCTGAAGCTGAGGCTCTAATACTTTGGCCACCTCATGAGAGGAGAAGACTCCCTGGAAAAGACCCTGATGTTGGGAAAGATGGAGGGCACAAGGAGAAGGGGACAACAGAGGACGAGATGGTTGGATACTGTTCTCGAAGCTACCAGCATGAGTTTGACCAAACTGCGGGAGGCAGTGGAAGACAGGAGTGCCTGGCGTGCTCTGGTCCATGGGGTCACGAAGAGTCGGACACGACTAAACGACTAAACAACAACAACAACAATTGTTTCCTCTGCTTTTTGTGCACCACAAATAAAATATGTGCAGTCACTGGCGGAGGAAGAGGAGTGCGGGCGGAGCGCATCGCCCCTGGCAGCGCGATCTCGGTGGGGTGCCATTGCGGCTGCCCCCCCACCTGTGCTAGGTGCCATGCTTCCAGGACCTGTGCCACGCCCCTGTGGGTGGTGCACCACGCCCCCAGGACGCGCACCAGCTCTGCCCCCACCTGCTCTCCGCCCCCCCCCCCGGTGCCGGAGCATGAAGCTCCGACACTGTGTGCAGTGTGCATAGGAATTCATATGCTTTTCACACTATAGTCAGGCCCCAACCGTGTCTGAGGGACAGTGAACTGGCCCCCTGTTTAAAAAGTATGAGGACCCCTGCTCTGGTGCCTGAACTACTTTAGCCCGCCCTTCTGTTGATGCTCTTTTTGTTGTTGCTCTTGGGTTTTGCAAGCGCTGAGTCCTGCTTCTTAAAATGCTGCCTTTGCCCCTACTTTCTTTACTGGCAGCAGCATTTTACGTGGATACCATGTTATTGCTTTCTTTTGCCTCGAGGCACTAGGCCTCAAGTCCCAACGGTGCAGTCCCAATGGCACAATCGCCTTGAAATATACTTGCTTCCTCTTCCTGATTGGGAGCCTTGCGACACCACTGGCACTTTCCTTGCATTGGGCTTGGCCAAAGAATTTGCTTAGGGCTAGCCATATTTGGGATGTGGGTGGCGCTGGGGGTTAAACCACAGAGCCCAGGGCTTGCCGATCAGAAGGTCGGCGGTTCGAATCCCCACGACGGGGTGAGCTCCCATTGCTCGGTCCCTGCTCCTGCCAACCTAGCAGTTCGAAAGAACGTCAAAGTGCAAGTAGATAAATAGATACCGCTCCGGCGGGAAGGTAAACGGCGTTTCCGTGCACTGCTCTGGTTCGCCAGAAGCGGCTTAGTCATGCTGGCCACATGACCCGGAAGCTGTACGCCGGCTCCCTCGGCCAATAAAGCGAGATGAGCGCCGCAACCCCAGAGTCGGTCACGACTGGACCTAATGGTCAGGGGTCCCTTTACCTTTACCTTTTTAGCCATATTTGACCTTAGAGGCGAGGAGCTCTTGGATTAGGTGGTTATTTACTTAATTAACACATTTATATCTCAACTTCTTCTCCAAAGAGCTCAAGGCGGCCTACATGGTTCTCCCCCTCCTCATTTAACCCCCACAAAACCCTACAAGGTAGGCTAGGCTGAGAGGCAGTGTTTGACCCAAAGACAGATAATAAGCTTCATAGCCAAGTGGAGAGTTGAACCCTGGTCTCACAGGTCTTAGTCCAACACTATCTTGGTTTATTACCATCCAACACTGCTCCTTGTCGTCACTGTAGGATATTTTAATTTAATATATTTCTCTGTGTGTGTGTGTTACCAGGTTTTTTTCAATGAATCCGGGGACACTTTTCAACTTCCTGCTAAATAGATGGATTTTGTGAGGGGACTGATTTGTAAATCTGGGGACTGTCCCTGGGAAACAGGGATGTCTGGTAACCTTAGTGTATGTGTGTGTAAAATATTTTATAACCTGACCTGAGTCCAATCTAATCTGAGCTAATGTCTTCTAATCAGTCGGTAAATATCGGGGTTGCTCGATAGCTGCCAGGGAGCAAATTATGCTGTAATCTCTGACAATTGCCTTCCTGTATTTGTAGAAAGATTGACTATATCGAACTGAGGTCATTGCTTTCCTTGCTTCTCACCCAAGTTTTATTACAACCTTAAAAATCTTACAGGATATCCTATAAAACCCATTGGGCAAAAGGTGAGATCTTCTTGGCCTCACTTTTAAGCATTCCAGATCAAGCTTTGCGTGTCTTTCCCACACCCCTAAGGTGTTTTTGAAAGGTACTTTCTTAGAAGATATGCAACTATATTGTGCCATCCGTCTCGGTTGCGTGTGCTGTGCTTCAGGTGACCTTTACCAGATAGGTGTGTTTGGGAATTGCCCTCTGAGAGGTTGGTCACCAAAGAGGTTTCTGAATCACTATTGGCTCATAGCCTGCCACATTCTGGCTATAAAATAAGAGCATTCACTTGCCATCCTTACACTGCCTATCAGAACATGGACCAATTCTGTAAGTCTTTCATTTTCTCATAGAAATTTTAGGATGCAAGTGTCCTCTGGGACATCAAGTTATGGCTATGCTCTAATTCTGATTTGTTTTTAACTTTATAATGTCTTCTTCTTCTTCTTCTTCTTCTTCTCCTCTTCTTCTATATAAAAAATAAAAAAATTGTCCAGTAGCACCTTAGAGACCAACTAAGTTTGTTCTGGGTACGAGGTTTCATATACACGAAAGCTTATACCAAGAACAAACTTTTTAAAAAATATATTTTTATTAGTGTTTTTTTAAACGTATCATTTCCAACAATCGTTTAACATAACTTCTTATCTTATACAATATTTTAGACTTCCGTCCACAACCTCTGAAGATTTTCCGTTCTTTATCACTTGTTCTGCATTTCTTAATATCTCTATTACTTTTAATTATCATTAACTAATAATTCTCTTCATAGTCTTTCTTGCAATATTTCAAGTAGTCCTCCTTACAGAACTTCTTGCAGTCCTACTAGCGTAATCTGTTCATTACAATTGCTTCTCGTATTCCAAGAACAAACTTAGTTGGTCTCTAAGGGGCTACTGGACATTTTTATTATTTTTTATATATTTCGACTGCGTCAGACCAACACAGCTACATACCTTCTGTTGCTGTTACTGTTGTAACTTCATAGCAACAGAGTCAAGCTGGCTAGAGCCATATGTTGACTATCCCTTATGGAAACCTTGGACAAACCTCTATTGGGGATGATTAAGGTACCGGTATATGACATCCTTTTCTAATCTGGTGCCCTCTAGATATTGTTGGACTACAACTGAGCATTGGCCATGCTGGCGGGGGATGATGGGTATTGGAGTCCAACAGCATTGAATGGGCACCAAGGCTGGTATCTGATGTCTGGTGTGAGAAGGACAAGGAGATGGATCCAACATCTCTTCTTTGATCCCTTGAATTCATTTTTTTTTGTAACTGTTGTCTTAATTGTAACGATGCCTTTGTGTTCATCTTTTAAATGCCTTTCTTCATCATCTTTGTGAAAAGGAATGCTTTCTCACATGGGGGTGGGGCTATAAGTCAAAGCAGGCAGGGAAATAGGGAAGTTCAGAGGAGGAGACTTGGAGCTTTGGCATATGGTAGCAGCTGCAGTAAAGGGAAGAAGAACAACTGGGAGGCAATATCTAGTGCTGTGTCTTAATTTTGGCCAAGGACAGCTATACAGTTAATCAGTGCTATTTTTCTAGAAAAAGAGGGGCTGGAACTCACTCTGAACGCCTCCCTTGTTCTCTTACAATGGCAATGGCACCCACCTGAGAGGTGCCGGAACTGAGTTCCGGATGAAAAAAGTCCTACATCTGATTCTGTTGTGAGAAGAGACTACAGTAATATTTCTCTGTACCAGTTTGTAACATAGACAGTTAAAAAGAAAATAGGCACCAGGTTTCCACCCAGTTGGAGGGTCAAGCACTAAGTGGTTATTTCAGTGATTTCTAGAGAATTCAAAATTGGAAGGTGCCAAAATCAACCAAAATTTACATTTTTCATGCATTATTATTATTATTATTAATCTGTATACTGTCCTATACTCACAGGCAGTGCTTTTTTTCTTAAAAAAATGTTTAGGGGTACTCTTATTTTTGACTCAAAAAATCACCATTTTATAGTTCAAATCGGGAAAAATACAGTAAATGGAGAAAAGTACAAAGATTCACAAAATGTTTAGGGGTGTGCGTACCCCCAGAAAAAAAGTACAGCTCACAGGTCTCAGTGTGGTTCACAACATAAATTCACAATATAAAAACACAAAATACATAATAAAAACAATCCAATTTAAACACATTTTCAAAGGGCGTCAGATGTCATTTATGAAATCGCTCTCCTTTTTTATATATATAGTTCCTGCTCAATCATTTCTTGTTTTCTAGCACTTTTCCCGTTCCTGCTGCTCGTGATAGCCCTGGTTCCCCCAAATCACGCTGAGGACCGCGAGGAATGGATGAAGTGTTTTGAGGATCCTGACTATGAGGAGCTGTTAAATGTTGCCAGAAATGGGCTGGGAAAGGCTTCAAATCCAAAGACCATTGTGATTGTTGGAGCAGGAATAAGCGGGCTCACTGCTGCTAAATTACTGAAAGATGCGGGACATCAGGTAATTGTACTAACAAAGGCTGCAATCCTGTGTACACTTTCATTGGGGTCAAGTGGATTTACTTCTTAGTAGCCATGCATAGGGACGCGGGTGGCGTTGTGGGTTAAACCACAGAGCCTAGGGCTTGCCGATCAGAAGGTCGAATCCCTGCAACAGGGTGAGTTCCTGTTGCTCAGTCCCTGCTCCTGCCAACCTAGCAGTTCGAACGCATGTCAAAGTAGATAAATAGGTACCGCTCCGGCAGGAAGGTAAACGGCGTTTCCGTGCACTGCTCTGGTTTGCCAGAAGCGGTTTAGTCATGCTGGCCACATGACCCGGAAGCTGTACGCCGGCTCCCTCGGCCAATAAAGCGAGATGAGCACCGCAACCCCAGAGTGTGTCACGACTGGACCTAATGGTCAGGGGTCCCTTTACCTTTACCTTTAGCCGTGCATAGGTCTGCAATCTGAGAAACACAGGTCTTTAATCTTGACAAAAAGGAGGAAGAAGGGGGGTGGGTCTAAAATGAGTGGTTCTGCAGAACATGTGCTCTTTCACCTGCCATTTGAGACCCTTAATTGTAGGTGCCAAGGTTTGAACTTGAGAGTTCCTGCCTGCGCATTTTGCCCCATGTAATGAAGCTATTGCACCTCCTATGTGCAGAGTTATGTTTTTCGCATCCATGCTTGCAGGGGCCAATCTACTATGAAACTAATGAAGCTTAAGCTTTGGGGCTCTTAATCTCAGAGGGGTCCCAGATGTGACTTTAGCCCACTATGCATATTTTTTGGGGGTCATCTAGGTAAAAGGGTAAAGAACCCCTGGACGGTTAGGTCCAGTCAAAGATGACTATGGGGTGCAGCGCTCATCTTGCTTTCAGGCCGAGGGAGCTGGCATTTGTCCACAGACAGCTTTCCGGGTCACATGGCCAGCATGACTAAACCACTTCTGGCGCAACGGGACACCGTGATGGAAACCAGAGCACACAGAAACACCGTTTACCTTCCTGCCGCAGCAGTACCTGTTTATCTACTTGCACTGGTGTGCTTTTGAACTGCTAAGTTGGCCTTTCAGAATATTTAGAATTAGCCAAATAGACAGATATAATAAGACAAAACCCAAAAAAGTGAAGTGAAAAAGGAATGGGAGTGTCTAAATGAGTACCTTAAAAGCCAAGGTTCGAGGACAGAAATCTGGCTGAGTCTGGAATAACCTTGTGAAGTGAAAGGATAAGAAAGATGGATTTATATCTGGATGCTAGGATAGAGATGATAAAGAAACAGGAAAACACAATGAGAAGTAAAAGAGGTGCTGTGGGATTGGTGGAAGGCAATGTTTGTTTTTCTTTTTAGTGTTTATATTATTAACTTGTAAGATATGGATTTGTGGGGGGTTTTTTAATGTCGGTTTTTGTGTTTTGTGTAGTTATTTTTCGATATTTTTTGTGTTGTGTGGAAAATACTAATAAAATTTATAATTTAAAAAAAAAAGAACTGCTAGGTTGGCAGGAGCTGGGACAAAGCAACGGGAGCTCACTCTGTTGTGCGGATTCGAACTGCCAACCTTCTGATCGGAAAGCCCAAGAAGATCAGTGGGTTTAGACCACAGCGCTACCTGCATCCCTTTTGGGTCTACTAGACCCCATTTGAGTTGGACAACTCAAATTCATTATTTTTGTTGTATGTATTTCAACAATCCCAAAGTTTGGGAGTCCGTAACACAAATCTTATAAAGGTGTGGTGATCCATCATGGAACAACCCCACTCAAGAAAGTGGTTGCCCCAACCTTGCTTCTAGTTGTGAAGGGGTCCCCATGACAGTCCAAAGGACCCCCAAAATGTAGGTGTGCTTGTTTGTTTCTGGAGCAGCAATCAGTAAGGAAGTGAAGCATAAACAGCGACAATGCATTTGTTCCTAGGTTCAGATTCTGGAAGCCAGTGACCGCATTGGGGGTCGGATAAAGACCTATCGTGAGAAAGACTGGTACATGGATGTGGGACCCATGCGTCTGCCCAAGGCACAGAAGTAAGGCAAAAAGCTTGTTGCCAATCATGCACAAAACTCATTCTGTTTTAGAAACATCTGCGGATGAAGTACTTCATTTCACCTTGTACCCTCCTTCCCATTTCCTGGAATTAGCAGTTGGTGTGAATTTTTTTTTTAGTTTTGAGTCGGCGTCTGCCTAGAGAGCAGACTTGGGAAGGGGAAGTGTTAAGGCTATCGGGTGGTTGCTCGAGAGCAATCAGGCAAGATGCCTCACTGGTCTGTTCTAAAGCTTTATTATTGGTGCTAAAAACCTTTACAATGCAGAGCGCCTCTATTCCATGTCTTGCTCATTCACTGGCAGAATCTGAGAGTGGGCGGTCCTTAAATCTTCCCCAGCAGTCTCTTGATCCCCAGTCTACGCCTCCCCTCTCTGCGCGAAAGCCTACTGCGCAAGGAAGGCTTGGGTAACAGGGAACCTCCCTCCTCCCTGCTTTGCTTAGGCAAGGTGTCCTGGCACCACCTTGCATCCTCCGAGCCCTGCATCTCCTCCCCACTAGAGCCGTGGCTTCCTTCCTCTGCTGAGGAAGTGCTGCTTCCCATGATCTTTGGGGGCTCTCTGTAATCCATCCGCCCTTTCCCCTCTCGCCCCTGAGCCGATGGCAGTTCCCTGACAGGAAGTGACCCTACAAAACCTGCTGCATTCTTGGCCATAACAAAATATGTTCAGCCTTTCGTTCCTATCAGGCATTATCCTCCCTTCTGATCTGTGGGTGTGTAATGAAGGCTTCGCAGCCTTGCTAGCATCCCTGAATATGAAATTATCATGTCCTGTTATATTATTTTACACATATACTTTTTTTAAAAAGGCCTTTCTTACTCCTTTCCCCCGCAGAATTGTTCGTGAATATATTAAGAAATTCAACCTCACATTAAACCCGTTTGTTCAGACGGATAAGAATGCCTGGTACTTCATTAGAAATAGAAAGGAAAAAGTGTCTGCGGTGGAGGAAAACGCCAAGCTGTTTGGATATGAAGTGGCTCCCAATGAGAGGGGGAAATCTGCCTCTAAACTCTTCCACGAGGCACTGGATCGGGTAGGTGTTTTGTAAAGAGGCTGTGTGTTCATGAACCAGCTTGCCTGGTCTTCTGGTAAGGCCTGGCTCCAAGTACCCTCTTCCGATCACATAGGACTATAAAGGCCCGCCCAGTTTAGCATCCTGTTTCTAGCCAACCAGATGCCTAGGGGAATCCAGCAGCAGGGCCTGCGTTCAGCAGCCATTTTCCCAAGTAGTGGTCAGCAAACTGGCATCGCTCTCCCGGCTTCCCAATGCCGAGCACTGCTGCTGGTTACAAAGAGGGAGAAGGGCAAGATTGGTGGGGTCCAGGACAGAGCCAATGCACCCCACTGCACCCACACTACAAGGAGTTAGTTCCACAACACTTTGGCCCTCCCAGCATTGGGAAGCCAGGTAACCACTGCCACGCTGCCCTGCTGACTGACGCTGCCTCTCCCTGCTTGTGTTACCTGCAGCAGGTATTCAGTTTGGCAGTGGAACTGGTTATACCCTTTAGCAGATACACACTATGCTTCATCAAAGGCCTTCCCATGGTGGTGCTACAATTTTTTATTGGGGGGAGGAAATGCCCTTCACAAGGGAGGCTGGCTGGCCTGGCTGTGACCATACAAGCTTTGGGGGAGGGAATGAAGGCATTCCTATTAGCAAAGGCATGTCAGACTATGAATGATTTCTGGAGTTGCTTTCTAGTCTGCTCTTCCCATCTTTTCTTTCTTTTCTCTTCACGCTTTTCACAAAGCTTCTTTGTCGGTTTCGCGCTGTGTTCCTCTGTCGTGTGGATTCCTTTTGCTCACCCGTTGTTGCACAAGCCTTGCGTCTTTTGACGAGGGTGGTGACTTTTAATTGTCAAGGCTTTATGATGAAGGGCTTAAAACAAACAAACAAATAAAGCAACACATGCCCTCCACATCGCACATAAGACAACTCCCATAATTCCCCATGTAGATATTATTACTTCCAGGCTGGGAACTTGCAGTGCACATGACTGCAGACATAGCCCACTTCCCAAGCCTTGCCCTGAATTCCTGTTTGTTTCAAAACAACATGGCAGTGGTAGGAAGGAGCTGCTGCTGTTCAGAAAAAACACAAGTCCCAAACTCCCTTTGGGCATTTCAAACTCAATGCACAGTTGTGGGCCATTACTATTAACATAATATCATCAGAGCATATCAGTTAACATAAGAATCACTTAATAAATCTTCAAATGTGACCAGAGTGTTTTTTCTTAACCGAATACTGAATGAATGTTTTAAGGCTGGTGAGGAAGGTTTCAAATGGGCATTTCTGATCCAGTAACAATATTTATGTTTACCATGCAGGTAACAAAAAACTGCACGATTTTGAAGGAAAAATACGACTCATATTCCGTCAAGGTAGGCAAAGTGGGCCTTTGCTTGTCTGCAGTATTTTTACTTTGATCTGAATTGTTGCCCTTGTATAAAACTTTTGTATGAATTACCAGTGCGAACGGTTGATGGCTGAACTTTGCGTGCTTGTTCTCTGTCTTAATGGTTCATTAACGTTAAACAGAACTTGAACTAAACAGCCTTTTGAATCAAAGACTGTCCTATGTAAAGTGGGCCACCTGGCAACACGTTCAGGTACATGCGCGCCACACTAAATCAATGGAGCTATCCTCTTAGCACATTAGTGGACATGGGCAGGCTCTGACAGCCTGTGCATTTGCACTAACAGTGAAAATACAGTGGTACCTCGGGTTAAGTACTTAATTCGTTCCGGAAGTCCGTACTTAACCTGAAACTGTTCTTAACCTGAAGCACCACTTTAGCTAATGGGGCCTCCTGCTGCTGCCACGCCACCAGAGCACGATTTCTTCATCCTGAAGCAAAGTTCTTAACCCAAGGTAATATTTCTGGGTTAGCGGAGTCTGTAACCTGAAGCGTATGTAACCTGAAACGTATGTAACCTGAGGTACCACTGTACAGCCATTCTGTTTGCTAAAATTAGCATTAGGCCCCTAGAATCTTTGGCTGGTTGGAATATTGGATGCAGAAGACAAAACAGGAATGGTGAATCTGTGGCCATGCTGTTGGACTATGTTTGCCGATAAATTAGCTACAGTGGACGCTCAGGTTGCGAACCTGATCCGTGCAGGATGCACGTTTGCAACCCGCAGTGTTTGCAACCTGCCTTTGTGTGTCTGCGCATGCCCGGGCAGTGGCGTAGCGGGGGGCCGGCCGCACCGGGCGCAACATCTGGGGGTTAGGGTTAAGGGGCGCAAATCCACGGGTTAGGGGGCGCAAATCCACAGGTTAGGGGGCGCAAATTACTTGCCTTGCCCCGGGTGCTGACAACCCACGCTACGCCACTGTGCGCGGGTTGCGATTTGGCACTTCTGCGCATGCGCAAAGCGTGATTTAGTGCTTCTGCGCATGCGTGACTGCTGAAACCCGGAAGTAACCCGTTCCAGTACTTCCGGATTTCGGTAGTCCGCAGCCCAAAAAAACCCAACCTGAAGCGGCTGTTACCCGAGGTATGACTGTCTAGCTCAAATAAGGAAGCATGTGTAGTTTTAACTAGCCTTTCTCTAGCTAATCCCCCCCATTTCCTCCAAACAGGGATATTTAATTAAAGAAGGAAATCTGAGCAAGGGAGCAGTAGATATGATTGGTGACCTCTTGAACGAAGAAGGTGGATTCTATACTTCATTTGTTGATTCTGCTATGGACTATGTGACCTTCTATGACGATGACAGGTAAAAGGGAGGGGATATTGTATCAGCTTCATTAATACTGTAACTGAGGAGAGTTGGATGGAGATTTGGTTTCTCGTTGTTCCAACCTGAAGGAGCGTCTCCACCCCCATCATTTAGCCCGGACACTGAGGTCCAGCTCCGAGGGCTTCTGGTGGTTCCCTCACTGTGAGAAGTGAGGTTACAGGGAATCAGGCAGAGGGCCTTCTCGGTAGTGGCGCCCAGCCTGTGGAATTCCCTCCCCTCAGAGGTTAAGGAGATGATTACTTATATAGCATCTGAAGGCAGCTCTGTATAAAGAAGATTTTAAAGGCTTAATGTTCTAATATGTTTTCATATATGCCGAAAGCCGCCCAGAGGGGCTGGGGCAACCCAGCTGGATGGGTGGGGTACAAAGAATAAATTATTATTATATTATAAATTTGGTTGTCCACATCTCCACTTCAGTTTGGAGATTTATTTATTTTTTAAGTCCTTGTGAAAATTTAACTGTGCTTTTCTCCTAATATATGCATATTGAAGAAGATCTGTAGATTTTTTTTATTTATTTATTTATTTATTTATTTATACCCTGCCCATTTGCCTGTGTTTCCCCATCCACTCTGGGTGGCTCCGAAAAGAATATTAATAATAATAAAAAAGCAAAAAACCCCTCAAACATTAAAAAACTTCCCTAAACAGGGCTGCCTTCAGATGTCTTCTAAAAGTCAGATAGTTGTTTATGTCCTTGACATCTGATGGGAGGGTGTTCCACAGGCCGGGCGCCACTACAGTGGTAACTCGGTTTTCGAACATAATCCATTCTGGAAGACCATTCAAGTTCTGAAACTTTCGAAAACCGCAATGTGATGGCTGTGCTGCTCTGAATACCATCATTATATGTCTTAGTAACTGGAGGAACCCAGTGGCGTAGCGTGGGGGGTGCAGGGGGGGCCGGCCGCACCGGGCGCAACATCTGGGGGGGGGGTGCGCTCGCACTCGCAGCTCTCTGCCCCTACCTGGCTCACTCACTCTCTCTCACTGCAGTGCTGGCTGTGCGAATCCTATCCGAGCCACCGCGTCGCCGCCCACTGTGGAGGGGAGGGTGCCAGGCGTGCGGTGCGGTGCAGAGAGAGAGCGAGGGACTATCTGGGGGAGGGACAGTGCAGCGGGGGAGGGGCGCAAATTACTTGCCTTGCCCCGGGTGCTGACAACCCACGCTATGCCACTGGAGGAACCAGAGAATGATCATATGCCGTTTTGCTTTTGAAGTAACTTGGGAAATATAAATGTTGCAGGGAGCACATTTTGCTTGGGATGCTCACCCTGTTCAATGACTTTCCCTTTCTTTTCTTTTTCTGCTCCTGTTTCCTCCTTCTACCTCCCCAAGCTTTGAGGAAATCACAGGAGGGTTTGACCAGCTCCCCAACGGCTTCTCCCGGGAAATGCCCGGGACAATCCGTCTAAGCTGCAGCGTCGAGAAAATACTTAGCACCGGCAAGAAAGTGAGGGTGTTTTACCGCAAGCGGGGCAAAGGAACCTTGTCGAGTCTGACCGCTGACTACGTCATCGTCACGGCGACGGCGAAAGCCGCTCGGCTCATCAAATACCAGCCTCTTCTTTCCCACCCCAAGGCTCGCGCTCTGCGTTCTTTTCATTACGCAAGCTCTACCAAAATCGCCTTGGCCTGCACAGACAGGTTTTGGGAGAAAGACGGGATCCGAGGTGGGAAGTCGATCACGGACCGCCCATCCCGAATGATCTATTACCCGAACCATGTCTTCCCTAGTGGCCTCGGGGTACTCCTGGCCTCTTACACGTTCAATGATGACGCCGACTTCTTCGTTCCCCTCAGCGAGGAAAAGTGCATTGACGTGGTGATGGATGACCTGTCGGAAATCCACAACGTCTCCAAGTCTTACCTCAGATCCGTCTGCAACAGGCACGTTGTACAGAAGTGGGCCCTGGACAAGTTTTCCATGGGGGCCTTTGCTCAACCCTCTCCATACCAGTTCACCCAGCTTTTCGAGGCTTTGAAACAGAATGAAGGGAGAGTGTACTTTGCCGGAGAGTACACAACCCACCCGCACGCTTGGATCGACTCAGCCATGAAGACTGCTATAAGGGCAGCAAGTGGGATTCATCTCAGTGCCTGATCTGCGTTGCAGGAGCTGCAAAACAGACCTTGGTGATCTTTATTCTTTATCCTTTATCCGCCATTGTCTCCCGAGGCAGACGGATGCCGACCGGCTAATGTTTTCTATTATTCTTTTTTGGAGGGTGTTTTGATTTTGTCTTCCCAATATGTTGTATGGCATATTGATGTGTTATCTGATTCCCTCCCCCTTTCTATGGCATAATGTATATATGCATATTTTATTTTCAATGGAAGTCGTTTGGAGACCCTTTGGATGACAAACAACTAATCAGATAAACAAACAAACAACAACAACAACAATAAAAAATAATTTTTTATTTATATCCCGCCCTCCCCAGCTGAAGCTGGGCTCAGAGCGGCTAACAACAGTAAATAAAGGGATTTTCTCTCAACCTGCTGTGTGTTTGTGGCAGTGGATGATGTGATGGAGCAAAAATAATTTCCTTATTTGATTCCTGCATTGCAGGGGGTTGGACTAGACCCTCAGGGGTCCCTTCCAACCCTATGATTCTACGATTATTCATCCACTACCCCTCCTCAATCAATTTATGGTATTGCTGTTTTTTAAGTGATGCACAATATTAAAGAAGATTCATATTGAATAGGACAAATCATATTTTTTAACTGCATTGCAAGGCACAATCTGTTTGCATTTTCTGACTGTCAAGCTAATGGTCTTAAATGAAATAAATGCTGCTCAGAAGTCATTGACCGCTTTCACACATCATTTCAAGCCATAGTTACGTCTAACTATTGATTTGTGCAAAGCTGCCCAAATCATGGATGCTTTGCTCCTCTCATGCTCCTGCTACAGTATGCTCCCTTGAGTCTAGCCATCATGCATTGCCTTAACAATAAATCCAAACCCAGGCTGGTGATCACCTCGCACTCTCAACAAACCACAAGAGGTCAACCTAGAACAACCCTTGGGTACAGCTCCTGGTTTGTTCAGAGAGAAGAAGAAAAAAACTAAGAGCCTATGTTTGGATAGCGGATGAAATCAATTAAGTTCACATTTGAAGATGAGCCCTCATAATCCACACATTCCAAAACAACATGGGGGCCGAAATATAGCTTTCCTTTGAAATTTGAACTTTTCCAAATTTTGCAATGCAGTTCTCCAGCTATGTATGTGTACAAATATTCTGAGGTACAGTGGAACCTCAGTTTTTGACCGTAATCCATTCCTGAAGACTGTTCGACTTCTGAAATGTTTTGAAAACCAAAAACTGAAGCGGAAGCCTCAATACAATAGGGAAACTAAAAATGGAAGCTACGTGGCATGTTTGGCTTCTGAAAATTGTTCGAAAACGAAAGCAGTTACTTCCGGGTTTACAGCATTCGAAAGCTGAAACGTTCAACTTCTGAGACACTCACAAAAACTGAGATTCCACTGTATTAAAAAAAAAAAAAAATAGAATGCTAATGTGCATTCTGTTAGGGGAAATTGCTCGGCAAAATGTGTAGACAAAACAAAATTGCTTGTAAACATGTGCAGAGAGTCACACTAAAATTACTGTTGAATTTTCACGAGGACTTTAAACAAAATGATTGCAAAATAGAGAGAAGCCGAAAGCAGGAAATTTCCCCAACTGTAGCCTCGATGATCTGTTGCATAACTGGCTGAGATACTGGTGCATACGCACACTGCATTTCCCCCTTTTAAAAATACTTTGACTATGGTTTAAACAATGTGACATGTGAACCAGGACTCATGTTCTGGTTGTGGTCCACCCTTTGCTTGAGTCCCAGCGCAGTTCACACCTATTGTATAACATGCATCATGTCGCCTCCGGGGAATGCCTGTGGGAACGAAAATGCATTTGACCAAATGTCAGTCAAAATTTTGGAGGGAACAAACCAGTTTTCTTGGAATTCTGAGCCTTTGGCTCTCGGGGCCAGTTGCTCTCTATAAAACAAGAGAGCTCTGTAGACAAATAAAACTAGATGAACCCATAATCTGAGGGAAAAATGAGTGAACAAACTGGATTTGGTGTAATTTACATTACTTTCAATTATATATGGGATAAGAAGTGCGCTTTTCAGAAGAAAGCTAAAGATCAGGGAAGGGAGATTTGGTTTTAAAAACCCCAGAATGAACATAAATAAATGGATATTTGCAGGGCCTTTGAAGCAGCTGAAGGAAGAATCACTCTGCTGAGAGACATGGTTTTTGCAAATGAAAAAGGAGACTTGTAAAATCTCTGAGTTTAAAAAAGGAGACAAATTTAGTTTTAAAGGCTTTCTTATTTATTTTATTGTTCTACTCTTTTCTTTTGTAGCCTGGGAAGCTTTGCAAATAAGTTGTAGTGAAAGAGGGAAAACAGGAAAACAAATATCAAAATACTAGATTAAAGTACACCATGAGAAAGTAGAGTGAGAGGTTAAGGACGGAATTACAGTGATATAATGACACAGTGTAGCTGAAAAAAATAATTGCAGGAGTTTTTAATGCATTTAATGATCAAGAAATATTAGAAAGGGGAGGTATATTAAAAGATTATTTTGAAATTAATTTGAATCAGGAGACAAATTTGAAAGTGGTATGGGATGCGAGCAAAGCAGCTATGCGGGCATTTTTTACTCAGCAAAGTGCATACCAAAAAAAGAAAACAGTTGAAAAAGCAATAAATTTTATAAGAAAGAAAGAGGAAAGAAGAAGAATTGATCAATTCCCCTCAAAAAGAGATAGTTAAACAGGATATTAAAATACTGTATTTTTTGCTCTATAAGACTCACTTTTTCCCTCCTAAAAGTAAGGGGAAATGTGTGTGCGTCTTATGGAGCGGATGCAGGCTGTGCAGCTATCCCAGAAGCCAGAACAGCAAGAGGGATTGCTGCTTTAACTGCGCAGCGATCCCTCTTGCTGTTCTGGCTTCTGAGATTCAGAATATATTTTTTCTTGTTTTCCTCCTCCAAAAACTAGGTGCGTCTTGTGGTCTGGTGCGTCTTATAGAGTGAAAAATACGGTATTGCAAACACAGTTTTCAATGATAATAAATCAAGAAATAGAGTGGAAAATTTAATATTTAAAACAGAAACAATTTGCACAGGCTAATAAACCAAGGAAATCATTAGCATGGCAAATAAAAAAAGGCAAGAGAAAGCTTGTATAAACAAAATTAATATAGGAGGTAGAGTTGTGGAAAGTCCTAAAGAAATAAGAGCTCAATTTGTGAATTTTTATACCGAATTATATTGAGGGATATGGGATAATTTGGATGAAATGCAAAAATATCTAGAGGACAGTGGAATATCTAAAATACCAATAGATAAAATGCCAATTTTGAATGCACAGGTGACAACGATGGAATTACAACAAGCAATTTCACAGGCAAAATTTTTGAAAGCACCAGGACCTGATGGTCTTTCAGCAATATATTGTAAGAACTTGCAGAATTATCTAATAGAACCATTAAAGGACATTATGAATATGATTTTAAATACAGGTGAGCTGCCAGAATCCTGGAAGAATGCTTATATGAGTTTGATTTCTTAACAAGACAGTGATCCTGAGCAGCTAAAAAATTATCGACCTATATCTTTGTTAAACAATGATTATAAACTTTTTGTAAACGTGTTAGCAAATAGGTTGAAACTGGTATTAAAAGAGTTAATCCACCATGATCAGGCTGGATTTTTGCCAAGAAGACAAATGAAAGATAATATTAGAAATGTATTTGCTATATTAGAACACTTACAAGTGAGAAATGAAAAACAAGCAGCTTTAATGTTTTTAGACACCGAGAAAGCATTTGATAATGTCTCCTGGGATTTTTTGTTTAAAGTTTTAGAATATATGAGTTGTGGAGACATTTTTATAAAAGGAGTCAAGGCAATATATACTAAGTTGATAGTAAATAATGTCCTGACTGAGAATTGCATAATAACTAAAGGAACAAGACAAGGCTGCCCTTAGTTGTTTATAATAGTTTTAGAAGTATTGGAACAAAGAATAAGATGTAATCAAGATATTAAAGTCATAAGAGTGGGACAGAGACAATATAAATTAAAAGCATTTGCAGACAACATGGTGATGTCCATTGAAGAACCAATAGAATCAATCCCCAAAGTATTACAAGAGATAAAAAATAAGGTAGCAGGTCCTAAGATTAATAAAGATAAAACCAAAGTCTTGGTTAAAAATATGAAGGAGGAGAGTAAGAATAAATTACAAGATGTAACTGGTTTGAATATTGAAAGAAAGGTTAAATATTTAGGTGTATAGGTAACAGCAAATAATATATATTTATATAAAGATAATTATTTAAAAACCTGGGAAGATATTAAAAGAAAATTGCAAATTTGGAACAGAATGAATCTTTCATTATTAGGCAGAGTGTCAACCATAAAGATGAATGTGTTGCCAGTGATATTATTTCTGTTTCAATCAATTCCGGTGATTGGCAAGACAGATTGTTACAAGGAAAGGTAAAAAGTTATTTCTAAATATATCTGGCAAGGGAAAATACCAAGAATAAAATATAAAATATTTATAGATGGAAAAGAAAGAGGAGGTTTTCCTATTCCAGATATGAAATTATATTATGAGGCATCCTGTTTATGGTGGTTGAAGGAATGGATGACATTAGCGAATTCACATATATTGGACTTAGAAGGTCATGATAATATTTTTGGTTGGCACACTTATTTATGGTATGCAAAGCTGAAAGTTCAGAAAGGATTCACAAACCATATAATTAGGAAAAACTTATATGGAGTATGGGATTAATATAATAATTTATTAGAGGTAAGAACACCATTATGGCTCTCACTGCTGGAAGCTATAGCGGCAAAGTAAAAGAATATGATAGAAGGTTGAACAACATACAAATTTATTAAAACAAGAGGGAGAAGAATATCAATTGAAAAAAAATTAAGGAATTATCAGGAAAATTATGACATATTTAAGAAAGATAGGATACGAGGGTTTGGGTAACAAATCTCACAACTGGAGAGAGACCTGTGGGAATGTAATGTAAAAGTGTTGTCTAAAATGTATAAAATATTATTGGAATAGGAGACAAAGGATGAGCAAGTGAAATCCTCAATGATACACTGGGCAATAGATATCGGTCATAACATAGATATGAAAGCATGGGAACTATTTGAATGGTCCACCCCCACTACTTATTGGATCCAAATGGCTTCCGGAGAGTTGTAGTGGCACACATAATACCATGTTGATGGCCTCTCAGCTGATTCCCTGGTGGCCTACTGGAATGCAGAGTTAACCAGGGCCATTGACTATCTGGCTCCAAAGGGCTGGCTCCGACTGCATGGAGCTCGCAAGAAGACACAGTCAGCCTAAGAGAAAAAAATATCCACTGCAGGGTCCTAAAAGTGTCACATACCCAAAAACACACACGCTCCTCCTCTTCCACGGCCCTTCCGTTAAATCTCCCTCAGTCATTTACCACATATGTGATCTCCACCAGAACCTCCCTCTCTCCCACCTACATCCCCTTCTCTCTTCCCAATCCATGCTCATCCATAGCACGTCCCCATTTTACACCAACCACTTCCAAGCACGTCTCTGAGATATCCCTGTTCCCTGCATCAAAGTTGCATGGCTTTGAATCTTACACAATACTCCTGTCATCTTTGACGTCTGTTACAATTGCAAGGACATTGACCTTCTCCAATACAAAGTGGTCAAAAGGCCAGACTATGCTTGTTAGATACATAAAGGTAAAGGTAAAGGTACCCCTGCCCATACGGGCCAGTCTTGACAGACTCTAGGGTTGTGCGCCCATCTCACTTAAGAGGCCGGGGGCCAGCGCTGTCCGGAGACACTTCCGAGTCACGTGGCCAGTGTGACAAGCTGCATCTGGCGAGCCAGCGCAGCACACGGAAATGCCGTTTACCTTCCCGCCAGTAAGCGGTCCCTATTTATCTACTTGCACCCGGGGGTGCTTTCGAACTGCTAGGTTGGCAGGAGCTGGGACCGAACGACGGGAGCTCACCCCGCCGCGGGGATTTGAACCGCCGACGTTTTGATTGGCAAGTCCTAGGCACTGAGGCTTTTTACCCACAGCGCCACCCGCATCCCTGTTAGATACATAGCATGGAGTTATATAGTATTGTTCTTAATTAAAGGGGGTGGTGAGTGGGAATCCTTATCAGGAGGGCAGCATAGGGTGTCTGAAGGATTGCCTCTGTCCACATGCAACTTTGGTCTCTCCTCAGCCACCCCCTGCCCCATACAGATTATACCCATAGATTGCCTGTGGGGTGGCCAGCCTCAGAATTTACTCAACGGTATATTCAGAGTACATTTTTCAATCTGTTTCCTCAGTGCAGCCAGCACATCTCGGTTCCTCAGGCTGTATATCAAGGGATTCAGCATCGGGGTCATAATGTCACAAAACACAGAGATAACCTTATCCTGTTGTGCCGTTCTGTAGGACCTGGGTCTCATATACTTAAAACTGGCTGCTCCATAGAAGATGCCAACCACACAGAGGTGGGACAGGCAGGTGCCAAAAGCCTTGCGCATCCCTTCCAACGATTGCATTTGTAGGACGGTCATGAGAATGGCCATGTAAGAAGCCAGGATGATGGAAAGGGGACCGAGAAAAAATATTATGACGGAAAGGTATTTCCCAAGTTCATAAATGGATGTATCAGAACAGGACAATTTCAGCAGAGCTCGGACTGCGCAGAGGAACTGATCAATCCTATTTGACTCACAGAAGGTCTGTTGGAACACAACAATGGCGTATATCAAGGCATGAAGAGAAGCACCGACCCAGATGCCAGCTGACATGGCCAGGCAGATCCTCTTGCTCATGAGAATGGGATACTGCAGAGGCTTGCAGATTGCCACATACCTGTCATATGACATGACAGTCAGCAGGAGGCATTCTGCTCCTGCCATGGTCAGCGTGAAAAATATCTGAGTCACACACCCAGCCAACTCAATCGTGTTGTCCTTCCCTAAGTAATCCACAGTCATTTTGGGGACAACAGTAGAAATTAGACAGATGTCCATGAAGGACAACTGGCTGAGGAAGAAGTACATGGGGGTCTGAAGTTCAGGACCAGTTTGGATCACAAATAGGAAGAGGCAGTTTCCAGACAAGGCAATGAGGTAGGCAAGTTGGATGGCAGCAAAGAAAACAGTGTGCATCATGGTGTGGCTGAGAACACCGAGAAGAATGAACTCAGTCCAGGACGTCCCATTCATCCTTCGTGTCAGAGGTGCACCTGAAAAGATGGAGGCATGAGAACTGGAGCAGAGCAAAGGTGTGATGAGAAGTGATGAAAGAAGCAGAATTTCAAAAAATCAGCAAAATGTTAGGGTTTTTGGCAAAAAGCTCAACAACTTTTTGTGTCTGGGTTTTTCCTTCTTTGCATATGTCAACCCTAGAACTTGAATGCAAAAGTTTAGTGGCTTTCAGAAATCCGTAGGGGTGCAGCTGGGTCATCTCAGACCTGGGACTTTATTGTCCCACAGTCTTTGGGTGCTTCAGTTGTGACGCACACCGTTCTATTTGTGAAGCACACAGTTATTAGGGATCTAAAAATCAATTTATAAATATTCCTCTTCTCTCCTCCTCTCGCAATCCCCTGCTTTGTATCTCTTTCTACATTCCTGATAGGCAAGCTGGAGCAGGAGGAACAAACAACAGTCTGCCAAGTCTGATTAAAATAACAGAACCTTTGAGCATTTTAAACCCACATAAACCGGAGCACCATCATGCCTAAGGAATAAAATGCTCTTTATTTTTCCTGCCCTGAAACTAAGCACATTCCCTTGGGAATAGTGGGTTGGGGAGTCATTCAGTTTGCATTAAAAGACTAATCTGTCAAATCCACACTTTCCAAAACAAGGTGAGAACTAAAACGGAGCCCTCCTTTGAAAGTCACACTTACCTGAATTTTCCATCCAACCAGTGTTAACAAACATGTATAGAAAAGTGCACATAAACAAAACAGATAACTGAAAATGGGAAAGGAAAATGAGCAGCTGGCCAACACCCAGTCCCCCTAGACTATAACATCTTTCAAAAAAGAGAGAGCAGAAAGGACTTGGTGGGGGCCGTCGTCAGATCTGTTCATAGCCTCAGCACACCCAACAATTCTGGGGGCTGATAGTGGTCATTTGCTGGGGAGAACTGGGCTGAGTCATGGCATCTTGAACTTCAACCCCCAACCCCAGTCCTGGTTGCCCCACTGGAAATCCAAATGCCCTTTAAAACTGCCTTGTCCCCATCTTCTTATTACCTGCAATCTACACCCCACAAAAGGTTGCTATGCTTTCCTCTGATGTTTCACTGTCCATCTGCATTCCTCCGTGAAATGCTTCTTATGGCCCAAGGAATCCTTACCAGTGGGATATGGTGCTGGAACAATCTATTTTATTTTGCAACTATGGCTGTTCCTTTGCATCATTCAGGCAACTTAAAACGGTCTCCCTGGGAGAGAAAAGCCTCCTAAATCCCACAGCTTTAATTAAAGTTTGGCTGGAGAAGCTGCAGCAATTTCCTATGGGATGTGGAGGGACCCAGAGACACTGAGTGAAACAGAGGCATAATAACTTTATCGATTGGACCGGATAATAGCCGCTTTCAGTATACCAGTCTTTTCCAAACAGTCACACTCGCAACTGAATTCTGCATATCAGGTGCGAAGATACAGAAATGCAACCAACTGGAGCTTAAAAGAGGCTGTGCACTTATTGATTTGAAAAGGAACCATATATTGCTTTGAACCAACTGCTTGGCAAAAATGTATAGACAAAGCAAAATGGCCTGCAAACATGTGCAGAGAGTCACACTAAAATTACTGTTGAATTTTCATGAGGACTTTAAACAAAACGATTGCAAAAAAGAGAGAAGCCCAAAGCAGGAAATTTCCCCATATGTAGCCTCAATGATCTGTTGCTTAACTGGCTGAGATACTGGTGCATACTTTACCTATGGTTTAAACAATGTGACATGTGACCCAGGACTCATGTTCTGGTTGTGGTCCACCCTTCACTTGAATCATAGAATCATAGAGTTGGAAGAGACCACAAGGGCCATCGAGTCCAACCCCCTGCCAAGCAGGAAACACCATCAGAGCACTCCTGACATATGGTTGTCAAGCCTCTGCTTAAAGACCTCCAAAGAAGGAGATTCCACCACACTCCTTGGCAGCAAATTCCACTGTCGAACAGCTCTTACTGTCAGGAAGTTCTTCCTAATGTTTAAGTGGAATCTTCTTTCTTGTAGTTTGGATCCATTGCTCCGTGTCCACTTCTCTGGAGCAGCAGAAAACAACCTTTCTCCCTCCTCTATGTGACATCCTTTTATATATTTGAACATGGCTATCATATCACCCCTTAACCTCCTCTTCTCCAGGCTAAACATGCCCAGCTCCCTTAGCCGTTCCTCATAAGGCATTGTTTCCAGGCCTTTGACCATTTTGGTTGTCCTCCACGTTCCAGTTTGTCAGTGTCCTTCTTGAACTGTGGTGCCCAGAACTGGACACAGTACTCCAGGTGAGGTCTGACCAGAGCAGAATACAGTGGCACTATTACTTCCCTTGATCTAGATGCTATACTCCTATTGATGCAGCCCAGAATTGCATTGGCTTTTTTAGCTGCCGCGTCACACTGTTGGCTCATGTCAAGTTTGTGGTCAACCAAGACTCCTAGATCCTTTTCACATGTACTGCTCTCAAGCCAGGTGTCACCCATCTTGTATTTGTGCCTCTCATTTTTTTTTTGCCCAAGTGCAATACTTTACATTTCTCCCTGTTAAAATTCATCTTGTTTGACTTCCGGGTTAGCGCCTCCGGCAATGGCGGATTTCCTCTAATCTGGAGGAATCCGCTCCGCGGAAACTAGGGTCTGGACCGCCACGGCGAGGTGGAGACCCATTAAAAACCACAGGCGGGAGAAGCCTGTGGACCTGGGATTCGGCTGGCACCTTTTGCGTCTCACCTACTCGCGGAGAAACCCGGTTTCGGGGATCCGGAGCGACGTGGGGTGAGCGGCACGGTGCTTTGAATCGACCGCTTCTTTCACGGAGCAAAGCCGCATTGCTGTTGCTGGAGAGCGCTGACTTTTTCCGGTGGACAATTGGACTTTAAACAACTACTTGTAGGTAGAACAGAAAATTGGATTTCTAAACATCGTAATTCGGCACTGAAACGGGAAGGTTCTAAACAGGAAGTCTGCCTTCCGTTTTGTAAATAGATCAAAGCAAAGACGTCGCAAGCTAAAGTCTGGGAAAAGCCTTTTGTAAAGGATTAAATTTTCATCATTCAAAATATTAAACCCCCCTTGGAAGCAGGAGAAGAGGGGGAAATTTTTGGACTGTTTAAGCCTGCAGGAGAGGGAGTGAAGAGAGATAAATTACCACCATTCTGAACCTGGGACCGGGCTGTCAGTAAGATTGACAGTTTGGGAAAACTCATTGACTGCGAATAGAACATATGCTGACAGATAGCTAAATAAGAGATATACTTTGTTTCCATTATTTTCCTCTGCATTTAAAAAGGAGAAGAAGTAACTGGAAATTGAAAATTAACTTTGTTACTGGATCTGGGTCTAAAAGGACAGATACAATTAGAAATTGTTTCCTCTAGAGGGAGCTTTTGAAACTGTTGCAGGAGTGAAGTGGAGCGGGGGAATTTTCCAGTTAGAATCAAGGACCGTGATAAATAATAGTGACCTTGGACAAGAATGTCAAAACAAGAAGCCCTAGTGAATGCATTTTGCAAGATAAGTGCTTTACTGGAACAACTTCATGAGAAGACGGATGTGATGGTTAATAAAATTGACAATTTGGGACAAAAAACAACTGATTTTGGACAAAAAGTGAATATTTATACAGAAAATATTTGGGCATTGTCTCAGGAACCTGTCTCGAAATGGCAAGCTGTGGAGAAGACGATGGAAAAAACTGCTCAAGCAACACAAGTGGAGGCCTCGTCTTCACAGAGACAATTTGATGGATATAAGCTGATGCCATGTGTGATTGATTTTGAAAGTCAGATTTGGAGAGATGGTGCCCTGTTTGGATCGGAGAAGGAAAGTTGGACAGGCTCCCTTATGAAGGGATGCTCTGGGCTTTGTGATTCGGATCTGGGCCAGGGGGAGATTGGAGTTGTGGAGGCCTTCAACCTCGAAGGGACTTTGGAACATGTTCTGAAACATCTTTTGGACTTTAGTTCTGACTATGGAGTATGGGCTGACCTGACGAGAAGGAACAATGGAACTGTTAAGATGGAGTTCCCCTGGGACCTACTCCTCGGTACCAAAGGAAGGAAACTAAGAACAAGCTCAGCAGAAGATAAAGTAAAGTGTATGCATAAATATGAAGAAGATCTGCAGAAGGGACATGGAGAAGAGTTAAGAGCCTCGGATAGAAGATCACCAGGTTGATGGGCTATACAGAACTGATAGAAAGGACTGACAGAATCTGAGAACAGGGAGAAGAGACGGTGCAAGATGATTGGATTTTTTTTTTTTTTAAAAAAAATCTATTTAGAGAAATATTGTAAAATTAATGAAAGTTAGGAAATGTTGGAATGAAATTACATGACTTTAGTAGAAATATTATAAGGAGCTAAGTATAAATAAATTTTAAGGTTTTCATGGTAAGATAAGGTTAAAATAAATTAAGATAACTAAATGATGGGGAGCAGTGAAAGATGGAAAGGATTTGCTGATATAGTTAATAACTGGAATACAAAAAAGAGAGGTGTAAGAAGGTCGCGGAAATAAGTTAATGAAAGATAAGGATAAATATTGGATGTGTTTTTAATTGTTTTTGTGTTTTTTTGTGTGTTTTGATGTATTGTGTTTTATTTATTTTTTTGCTCTCTTTTTATGTACTTTTTTCTCTTTTCTTTTTTGTGCTTTTCTTTTTGTAACATTTAAAATTCTAATAAATATTATTATTATTATTTTAAAAGAATTCATCTTGTTTGTTTTTGCCCAGTTCTCTAATCTGTCAAGGTCGTTTTGAAGTGTGATCCTGTCCTCTGGGGTGTTAGCCACCCCTCCCAGTTTGGTGTCATCTGCAAATTTGATCAGGATGCCCTTGAGTCCATCATCCAAGTCGTTGATAAAGATGTTGAATAAGACCGGGCCCAAGACAGAACCCTGTGGCACCCCACTAGTCACTCTTCTCCAGGATGAAGAGGAACCATTGATGAGCACCCTTTGGGTCCGGTCAGTCAGCCAGTTACAAATCCACTGAGTGGTAGCATAGTCAAGACCGCATTTTACCAGCTTCTTTACAAGAATATTATGGGGCACCTTGTCAATTGCCTTGCTGAAATCAAGATAGGCTACATCCACTGTGTTCCCTTCATCTACCAGGCTTGTAATTCTGTCAAAAAACGAGATCAGGTTAGTCTGACAAACGAGATCAGGTTAGTCTCATTTTTTGAGTCCCAGCGCAGTTCACACATCATGCATCATGTCGCCTCCAGGGAACGCCTGTGGGAACGGAAATGCATTTGACCAAATGTCAGTCAGAAGTTTGGAGGGAACAAACCAGTTTTCTTCGAATTCTGAGCCTTTGGCTCTCGTGGCCAGTTGCTCTCTATAAAACGAGAGAGCTCTGTAGACAAATAAAACTAGATGAACCCATAATCTGAGGGGAAAACGAGTGAACAAACTGGAGTTGTAATTTACATTGCTTTCATTTATATATGGGTTAAGAGGTGGGCTTTTTGGAAGAAAGCTGAAGAACAGGGAAGAGAGATTTGGTTTTAAAAAAAACCCATTTATTTCTTTTTTTGCATGGAGTTCGGAAGAAGACACAGTCAGCCTAAGTGAAAAATCTCCACTGCAGGGTCCTAAAAGTGCCACGTACACACACACACACACACACACACACACCCCTTCTCTTCCACAGCCCTTCTGTTAAATATCCCTCAGCAATTTACCACAAATCTGATCTTCACCAGAACCTCCCTCTCTTCCACCCATATCCCCTTCTCTCTTCCCAATCCATGCTCATCCATAGCACTGTTAGGATATTCCGTTCCACCTTAAGTACAGGCATGACTGTTGTGTGTCACATGCCTGTTTACACCCCAGCACAGCTTGCTGGGAACTTCCGTTTGTGTATAGCTTTTGCTTATGCTGCTTGCTTGGACACGAAGGAGAGAAGACATGTTTTCCTTTTGTCCTGATGTATGCTGAATAAACTGCTTGTAAATAGGCTCATCACAGCCTCTCCCTGCCACTTCTGTTTTGCAGCGTTATTTACTCTGCTGAGTGTGCGTGCCCAGCTTCTGAAGGTTTCTGAAGCTAGGGTTGCAGTTTCATGCTGATCCAAGGACTTGAGATCGCCCAGCACACCGGCCTGTGGGTTGGGGCCTGATGGGGGCCTGCCAATTGCCCCCAATTCCTTGGCTGCATCCCAACAAACACTGCACATGTCCCCATTTTACCCCAACCACTTCCAAGCACTTCTCTGAGATATCCCTGTTCCCTGCATCAAAGTTGCATGGCTTTGAATCTTACACAATACATTTTACACAACATTACCAGCCTCTTTTACTTCTGTTACCTTTGATATCTGTTACAATTGCAAGGACATTGAGCTTCTCCAATACAAAGTGGACAAAAGGCCAGACTATGCTTGTTAGATACATAGCATGGAGTTATATACCATATTTTTCGCTCCATAAGACACACTTTTTCCCCTTCAAAAATTAAGGGGAAATGTGTGAGCGTCTTATGGAGCGAAGTTCCCGCTGTGCTCTGGAGGCTCGAGGCAGCTATCCACAAGCCTTCAGAGCGCAGCGGGAATTCCTACTGCACTCCGAAGGCTTGCGGATAGCTGCCTGAAGCCTGGAAAGTGAGAGGGGTCAGTGCACACCGATCCCTCTTGCTCTCCAGGCTTCGCTTCGCTGGAGAGGCGCTGCACAGTTTTCCCTCTCTGCGCAGCACCCCTTCAGTGAAGCGGGAGGAGAAATGGAAGGGGCTCCGTTTCTCCTGCCACTTCGCTGAAGGGGCGCAGTGCAGAGAGGGGGAGAATCCCCCCCCCGTTCTCCCCCTGTAAAACAAGGTGCGTCCTATGGTCGGGTGCGTCCTATAGAGCGAAAAACACGGTAGTTTTGCTCTTAATTAAAGGGGGTGGTGGGTGGGAATCCTTATCAGAAGGGCAGCATAGGGTGTCTGAAGGGTTGCCTCTGTCCACATGCAACTTTGGTCTCTCCTTACCAACCCCCCTGCCCCATACAGATTACACCCATAGATTGCCTCTGCGGTGGCCAGTCTCAGAATTTACTCAATGGTATATTCAGAGTACATTTTTCAATCCGTTTCCTCCTTCTACCTCCCCAAGTTTTGAGGAAATCACAGGAGGGTTTGACCAGCTCCCCAATGGCTTCTCCCGGGAAATGCCTGGGACAATCCGTCTAAGCTGCAGTGTCGAGAAAATACTTAGCACCGGCAAGAAAGTGAGGGTGTTTTACCGCAAGCGGGGCAAAGGAATCTTGTCGAGTCTGACCGCCGACTACGTCATCGTCACGGCGACGGCGAAAGCCGCTCGGCTCATCAAATACCAGCCTCTTCTTTCCCACCCCAAGGCTCGCGCTCTGCGTTCTTTTCATTACGCAAGCTCTACCAAAATCGCCTTGGCCTGCACAGACAGGTTTTGGGAGAAAGACGGGATCCGAGGTGGGAAGTCGATCACGGACCGCCCATCCCGAATGATCTATTACCCGAACCATGTCTTCCCTAGTGGCCTCGGGGTACTCCTGGCCTCTTACACGTTCAATGATGACGCCGACTTCTTCGTTCCCCTCAGCGAGGAAAAGTGCATTGACGTGGTGATGGATGACCTGTCGGAAATCCACAACGTCTCCAAGTCTTACCTCAGATCCGTCTGCAACAGGCACGTTGTACAGAAGTGGGCCCTAGACAAGTTTTCCATGGGGGCCTTTGCTCAACCCTCTCCATACCAGTTCACCCAGCTTTTCGAGGCTTTGAAACAGAATGAAGGGAGAGTGTACTTCGCCGGAGAGTACACAACCCACCCGCACGCTTGGATCGACTCAGCCATGAAGACTGCTATAAGGGCAGCAAGTGGGATTCATCTCAGTGCCTGATCTGTGTTGCAGGAGCTGCAAAACAGACATTGGTGATGTTTATCCTTCGTGAAAAGGAAAGACCAGTTACTTGATCCTAGCTGATGATTATTTGCGTACTGCCAGTTTTCTTTGACAGGCACTGTAACCTTTCAACTGTTTGAATTCATCTGCAAAGGCGTGTTCCGCCATTGTCTCCCGAGGCAGACGGATGCCAACCAGCTAATGTTTTCTATTATTCCTTTTTGGAGGGTGTTTTGATTTTGTCTTCCCAATATGTTGTATGGCATATTGATGTGTTATCTGATTCCCTCCCCCTTTCTGTGGCATAATGTATATACAGTGGTACCTCAGGTTAAGTACTTAATTCGTTCCGGAGGTCCATTCTTAACCTGAAACTGTTCTTAACCTGAAGCACCACTTTAGCTAATGGGGCCTCCTGCTGCCGCTGTGCCGCCGGAACCCGATTTCTGTTTTCATCCTGAAGCAAAGTTCTTAACCTGAAGCACTATTTCTGGGTTAGCGGAGTCTGTAACCTGAAGCGTATGTAACCCGAGGTACCACTGTATGCATATTTTCTTTTCAATGGAAGTCGTTTGGAGACCATTTGGATGACAAACAACTAATCAGATAAACAAACAAACAAAGGGATTTTCTCTCAGCCTGCTGTGTGTTTGTGGCAGTGGATGATGTGATGGAGCAAAAATAATTTCCTTATTTGATTCCTGCATTGCAGGGGGTTGGACTAGATGACCCTCCGAGTCCCTTCCAACTCTATGATTATTCATCCTCTCCCCCTCCTCAATCAATTTATGGTATTGTTGTTTTTTAAGTGATGCACAATATTAAAGAAGATTCATATTGAATAGGACAAATCATATTTTTTAACTGCATTGCAAGGCACAATCTGTTTGCATTTTCTGGCTGCCAGGCTAATTTCTTAAATGAAATAAACGCTGCTGAGAAGTCATTGACGCATTCACATATCATTTCAAGCCATAGTTACGTCTAACTATGATTCGTGCAAAGCTGCCCAAATCATGGATGCTTTGCTCCTCTCATGCTCCTGCTACAGTATGCTCCCTTGAGTCTAGCCATCATGCATTGCCTTAACAATAAATCCAAACCCAGGCTGGTGATCACCTCGCACTCTCAACAAACCACAAGAGGTCAACCTAGAACAACCCTTGGGTACAGCTCCTGGTTTGTTCAGAGAGAAGAAGAAAAAAACTAAGAGCCTATGTTTGGATAGCGGATGAAATCAATTAAGTTCACATTTGAAGATGAGCCCTCATAATCCACACATTCCAAAACAACATGGGGGCCGAAATATAGCTTTCCTTTGAAATTTGAACTTTTCCAAATTTTGCAATGCAGTTCTCCAGCTATGTATGTGTACAAATATTCTGAGGTACAGTGGAACCTCAGTTTTTGACCGTAATCCATTCCTGAAGACTGTTCGACTTCTGAAATGTTTTGAAAACCAAAAACTGAAGCGGAAGCCTCAATACAATAGGGAAACTAAAAATGGAAGCTACGTGGCATGTTTGGCTTCTGAAAATTGTTCGAAAACGAAAGCAGTTACTTCCGGGTTTACAGCATTCGAAAGCTGAAACGTTCAACTTCTGAGACACTCACAAAAACTGAGATTCCACTGTATTAAAAAAAAAAAAAAATAGAATGCTAATGTGCATTCTGTTAGGGGAAATTGCTCGGCAAAATGTGTAGACAAAACAAAATTGCTTGTAAACATGTGCAGAGAGTCACACTAAAATTACTGTTGAATTTTCACGAGGACTTTAAACAAAATGATTGCAAAATAGAGAGAAGCCGAAAGCAGGAAATTTCCCCAACTGTAGCCTCGATGATCTGTTGCATAACTGGCTGAGATACTGGTGCATACGCACACTGCATTTCCCCCTTTTAAAAATACTTTGACTATGGTTTAAACAATGTGACATGTGAACCAGGACTCATGTTCTGGTTGTGGTCCACCCTTTGCTTGAGTCCCAGCGCAGTTCACACCTATTGTATAACATGCATCATGTCGCCTCCGGGGAATGCCTGTGGGAACGAAAATGCATTTGACCAAATGTCAGTCAAAATTTTGGAGGGAACAAACCAGTTTTCTTGGAATTCTGAGCCTTTGGCTCTCGGGGCCAGTTGCTCTCTATAAAACAAGAGAGCTCTGTAGACAAATAAAACTAGATGAACCCATAATCTGAGGGAAAAATGAGTGAACAAACTGGATTTGGTGTAATTTACATTACTTTCAATTATATATGGGATAAGAAGTGCGCTTTTCAGAAGAAAGCTAAAGATCAGGGAAGGGAGATTTGGTTTTAAAAACCCCAGAATGAACATAAATAAATGGATATTTGCAGGGCCTTTGAAGCAGCTGAAGGAAGAATCACTCTGCTGAGAGACATGGTTTTTGCAAATGAAAAAGGAGACTTGTAAAATCTCTGAGTTTAAAAAAGGAGACAAATTTAGTTTTAAAGGCTTTCTTATTTATTTTATTGTTCTACTCTTTTCTTTTGTAGCCTGGGAAGCTTTGCAAATAAGTTGTAGTGAAAGAGGGAAAACAGGAAAACAAATATCAAAATACTAGATTAAAGTACACCATGAGAAAGTAGAGTGAGAGGTTAAGGACGGAATTACAGTGATATAATGACACAGTGTAGCTGAAAAAAATAATTGCAGGAGTTTTTAATGCATTTAATGATCAAGAAATATTAGAAAGGGGAGGTATATTAAAAGATTATTTTGAAATTAATTTGAATCAGGAGACAAATTTGAAAGTGGTATGGGATGCGAGCAAAGCAGCTATGCGGGCATTTTTTACTCAGCAAAGTGCATACCAAAAAAAGAAAACAGTTGAAAAAGCAATAAATTTTATAAGAAAGAAAGAGGAAAGAAGAAGAATTGATCAATTCCCCTCAAAAAGAGATAGTTAAACAGGATATTAAAATACTGTATTTTTTGCTCTATAAGACTCACTTTTTCCCTCCTAAAAGTAAGGGGAAATGTGTGTGCGTCTTATGGAGCGGATGCAGGCTGTGCAGCTATCCCAGAAGCCAGAACAGCAAGAGGGATTGCTGCTTTAACTGCGCAGCGATCCCTCTTGCTGTTCTGGCTTCTGAGATTCAGAATATATTTTTTCTTGTTTTCCTCCTCCAAAAACTAGGTGCGTCTTGTGGTCTGGTGCGTCTTATAGAGTGAAAAATACGGTATTGCAAACACAGTTTTCAATGATAATAAATCAAGAAATAGAGTGGAAAATTTAATATTTAAAACAGAAACAATTTGCACAGGCTAATAAACCAAGGAAATCATTAGCATGGCAAATAAAAAAAGGCAAGAGAAAGCTTGTATAAACAAAATTAATATAGGAGGTAGAGTTGTGGAAAGTCCTAAAGAAATAAGAGCTCAATTTGTGAATTTTTATACCGAATTATATTGAGGGATATGGGATAATTTGGATGAAATGCAAAAATATCTAGAGGACAGTGGAATATCTAAAATACCAATAGATAAAATGCCAATTTTGAATGCACAGGTGACAACGATGGAATTACAACAAGCAATTTCACAGGCAAAATTTTTGAAAGCACCAGGACCTGATGGTCTTTCAGCAATATATTGTAAGAACTTGCAGAATTATCTAATAGAACCATTAAAGGACATTATGAATATGATTTTAAATACAGGTGAGCTGCCAGAATCCTGGAAGAATGCTTATATGAGTTTGATTTCTTAACAAGACAGTGATCCTGAGCAGCTAAAAAATTATCGACCTATATCTTTGTTAAACAATGATTATAAACTTTTTGTAAACGTGTTAGCAAATAGGTTGAAACTGGTATTAAAAGAGTTAATCCACCATGATCAGGCTGGATTTTTGCCAAGAAGACAAATGAAAGATAATATTAGAAATGTATTTGCTATATTAGAACACTTACAAGTGAGAAATGAAAAACAAGCAGCTTTAATGTTTTTAGACACCGAGAAAGCATTTGATAATGTCTCCTGGGATTTTTTGTTTAAAGTTTTAGAATATATGAGTTGTGGAGACATTTTTATAAAAGGAGTCAAGGCAATATATACTAAGTTGATAGTAAATAATGTCCTGACTGAGAATTGCATAATAACTAAAGGAACAAGACAAGGCTGCCCTTAGTTGTTTATAATAGTTTTAGAAGTATTGGAACAAAGAATAAGATGTAATCAAGATATTAAAGTCATAAGAGTGGGACAGAGACAATATAAATTAAAAGCATTTGCAGACAACATGGTGATGTCCATTGAAGAACCAATAGAATCAATCCCCAAAGTATTACAAGAGATAAAAAATAAGGTAGCAGGTCCTAAGATTAATAAAGATAAAACCAAAGTCTTGGTTAAAAATATGAAGGAGGAGAGTAAGAATAAATTACAAGATGTAACTGGTTTGAATATTGAAAGAAAGGTTAAATATTTAGGTGTATAGGTAACAGCAAATAATATATATTTATATAAAGATAATTATTTAAAAACCTGGGAAGATATTAAAAGAAAATTGCAAATTTGGAACAGAATGAATCTTTCATTATTAGGCAGAGTGTCAACCATAAAGATGAATGTGTTGCCAGTGATATTATTTCTGTTTCAATCAATTCCGGTGATTGGCAAGACAGATTGTTACAAGGAAAGGTAAAAAGTTATTTCTAAATATATCTGGCAAGGGAAAATACCAAGAATAAAATATAAAATATTTATAGATGGAAAAGAAAGAGGAGGTTTTCCTATTCCAGATATGAAATTATATTATGAGGCATCCTGTTTATGGTGGTTGAAGGAATGGATGACATTAGCGAATTCACATATATTGGACTTAGAAGGTCATGATAATATTTTTGGTTGGCACACTTATTTATGGTATGCAAAGCTGAAAGTTCAGAAAGGATTCACAAACCATATAATTAGGAAAAACTTATATGGAGTATGGGATTAATATAATAATTTATTAGAGGTAAGAACACCATTATGGCTCTCACTGCTGGAAGCTATAGCGGCAAAGTAAAAGAATATGATAGAAGGTTGAACAACATACAAATTTATTAAAACAAGAGGGAGAAGAATATCAATTGAAAAAAAATTAAGGAATTATCAGGAAAATTATGACATATTTAAGAAAGATAGGATACGAGGGTTTGGGTAACAAATCTCACAACTGGAGAGAGACCTGTGGGAATGTAATGTAAAAGTGTTGTCTAAAATGTATAAAATATTATTGGAATAGGAGACAAAGGATGAGCAAGTGAAATCCTCAATGATACACTGGGCAATAGATATCGGTCATAACATAGATATGAAAGCATGGGAACTATTTGAATGGTCCACCCCCACTACTTATTGGATCCAAATGGCTTCCGGAGAGTTGTAGTGGCACACATAATACCATGTTGATGGCCTCTCAGCTGATTCCCTGGTGGCCTACTGGAATGCAGAGTTAACCAGGGCCATTGACTATCTGGCTCCAAAGGGCTGGCTCCGACTGCATGGAGCTCGCAAGAAGACACAGTCAGCCTAAGAGAAAAAAATATCCACTGCAGGGTCCTAAAAGTGTCACATACCCAAAAACACACACGCTCCTCCTCTTCCACGGCCCTTCCGTTAAATCTCCCTCAGTCATTTACCACATATGTGATCTCCACCAGAACCTCCCTCTCTCCCACCTACATCCCCTTCTCTCTTCCCAATCCATGCTCATCCATAGCACGTCCCCATTTTACACCAACCACTTCCAAGCACGTCTCTGAGATATCCCTGTTCCCTGCATCAAAGTTGCATGGCTTTGAATCTTACACAATACTCCTGTCATCTTTGACGTCTGTTACAATTGCAAGGACATTGACCTTCTCCAATACAAAGTGGTCAAAAGGCCAGACTATGCTTGTTAGATACATAAAGGTAAAGGTAAAGGTACCCCTGCCCATACGGGCCAGTCTTGACAGACTCTAGGGTTGTGCGCCCATCTCACTTAAGAGGCCGGGGGCCAGCGCTGTCCGGAGACACTTCCGAGTCACGTGGCCAGTGTGACAAGCTGCATCTGGCGAGCCAGCGCAGCACACGGAAATGCCGTTTACCTTCCCGCCAGTAAGCGGTCCCTATTTATCTACTTGCACCCGGGGGTGCTTTCGAACTGCTAGGTTGGCAGGAGCTGGGACCGAACGACGGGAGCTCACCCCGCCGCGGGGATTTGAACCGCCGACGTTTTGATTGGCAAGTCCTAGGCACTGAGGCTTTTTACCCACAGCGCCACCCGCATCCCTGTTAGATACATAGCATGGAGTTATATAGTATTGTTCTTAATTAAAGGGGGTGGTGAGTGGGAATCCTTATCAGGAGGGCAGCATAGGGTGTCTGAAGGATTGCCTCTGTCCACATGCAACTTTGGTCTCTCCTCAGCCACCCCCTGCCCCATACAGATTATACCCATAGATTGCCTGTGGGGTGGCCAGCCTCAGAATTTACTCAACGGTATATTCAGAGTACATTTTTCAATCTGTTTCCTCAGTGCAGCCAGCACATCTCGGTTCCTCAGGCTGTATATCAAGGGATTCAGCATCGGGGTCATAATGTCACAAAACACAGAGATAACCTTATCCTGTTGTGCCGTTCTGTAGGACCTGGGTCTCATATACTTAAAACTGGCTGCTCCATAGAAGATGCCAACCACACAGAGGTGGGACAGGCAGGTGCCAAAAGCCTTGCGCATCCCTTCCAACGATTGCATTTGTAGGACGGTCATGAGAATGGCCATGTAAGAAGCCAGGATGATGGAAAGGGGACCGAGAAAAAATATTATGACGGAAAGGTATTTCCCAAGTTCATAAATGGATGTATCAGAACAGGACAATTTCAGCAGAGCTCGGACTGCGCAGAGGAACTGATCAATCCTATTTGACTCACAGAAGGTCTGTTGGAACACAACAATGGCGTATATCAAGGCATGAAGAGAAGCACCGACCCAGATGCCAGCTGACATGGCCAGGCAGATCCTCTTGCTCATGAGAATGGGATACTGCAGAGGCTTGCAGATTGCCACATACCTGTCATATGACATGACAGTCAGCAGGAGGCATTCTGCTCCTGCCATGGTCAGCGTGAAAAATATCTGAGTCACACACCCAGCCAACTCAATCGTGTTGTCCTTCCCTAAGTAATCCACAGTCATTTTGGGGACAACAGTAGAAATTAGACAGATGTCCATGAAGGACAACTGGCTGAGGAAGAAGTACATGGGGGTCTGAAGTTCAGGACCAGTTTGGATCACAAATAGGAAGAGGCAGTTTCCAGACAAGGCAATGAGGTAGGCAAGTTGGATGGCAGCAAAGAAAACAGTGTGCATCATGGTGTGGTTGAGAACACCGAGAAGAATGAACTCAGTCCAGGACGTCCCATTCATCCTTCGTGTCAGAGGTGCACCTGAAAAGATGGAGGCATGAGAACTGGAGCAGAGCAAAGGTGTGATGAGAAGTGATGAAAGAAGCAGAATTTCAAAAAATCAGCAAAATGTTAGGGTTTTTGGCAAAAAGCTCAACAACTTTTTGTGTCTGGGTTTTTCCTTCTTTGCATATGTCAACCCTAGAACTTGAATGCAAAAGTTTAGTGGCTTTCAGAAATCCGTAGGGGTGCAGCTGGGTCATCTCAGACCTGGGACTTTATTGTCCCACAGTCTTTGGGTGCTTCAGTTGTGACGCACACCGTTCTATTTGTGAAGCACACAGTTATTAGGGATCTAAAAATCAATTTATAAATATTCCTCTTCTCTCCTCCTCTCGCAATCCCCTGCTTTGTATCTCTTTCTACATTCCTGATAGGCAAGCTGGAGCAGGAGGAACAAACAACAGTCTGCCAAGTCTGATTAAAATAACAGAACCTTTGAGCATTTTAAACCCACATAAACCGGAGCACCATCATGCCTAAGGAATAAAATGCTCTTTATTTTTCCTGCCCTGAAACTAAGCACATTCCCTTGGGAATAGTGGGTTGGGGAGTCATTCAGTTTGCATTAAAAGACTAATCTGTCAAATCCACACTTTCCAAAACAAGGTGAGAACTAAAACGGAGCCCTCCTTTGAAAGTCACACTTACCTGAATTTTCCATCCAACCAGTGTTAACAAACATGTATAGAAAAGTGCACATAAACAAAACAGATAACTGAAAATGGGAAAGGAAAATGAGCAGCTGGCCAACACCCAGTCCCCCTAGACTATAACATCTTTCAAAAAAGAGAGAGCAGAAAGGACTTGGTGGGGGCCGTCGTCAGATCTGTTCATAGCCTCAGCACACCCAACAATTCTGGGGGCTGATAGTGGTCATTTGCTGGGGAGAACTGGGCTGAGTCATGGCATCTTGAACTTCAACCCCCAACCCCAGTCCTGGTTGCCCCACTGGAAATCCAAATGCCCTTTAAAACTGCCTTGTCCCCATCTTCTTATTACCTGCAATCTACACCCCACAAAAGGTTGCTATGCTTTCCTCTGATGTTTCACTGTCCATCTGCATTCCTCCGTGAAATGCTTCTTATGGCCCAAGGAATCCTTACCAGTGGGATATGGTGCTGGAACAATCTATTTTATTTTGCAACTATGGCTGTTCCTTTGCATCATTCAGGCAACTTAAAACGGTCTCCCTGGGAGAGAAAAGCCTCCTAAATCCCACAGCTTTAATTAAAGTTTGGCTGGAGAAGCTGCAGCAATTTCCTATGGGATGTGGAGGGACCCAGAGACACTGAGTGAAACAGAGGCATAATAACTTTATCGATTGGACCGGATAATAGCCGCTTTCAGTATACCAGTCTTTTCCAAACAGTCACACTCGCAACTGAATTCTGCATATCAGGTGCGAAGATACAGAAATGCAACCAACTGGAGCTTAAAAGAGGCTGTGCACTTATTGATTTGAAAAGGAACCATATATTGCTTTGAACCAACTGCTTGGCAAAAATGTATAGACAAAGCAAAATGGCCTGCAAACATGTGCAGAGAGTCACACTAAAATTACTGTTGAATTTTCATGAGGACTTTAAACAAAACGATTGCAAAAAAGAGAGAAGCCCAAAGCAGGAAATTTCCCCATATGTAGCCTCAATGATCTGTTGCTTAACTGGCTGAGATACTGGTGCATACTTTACCTATGGTTTAAACAATGTGACATGTGACCCAGGACTCATGTTCTGGTTGTGGTCCACCCTTCACTTGAATCATAGAATCATAGAGTTGGAAGAGACCACAAGGGCCATCGAGTCCAACCCCCTGCCAAGCAGGAAACACCATCAGAGCACTCCTGACATATGGTTGTCAAGCCTCTGCTTAAAGACCTCCAAAGAAGGAGATTCCACCACACTCCTTGGCAGCAAATTCCACTGTCGAACAGCTCTTACTGTCAGGAAGTTCTTCCTAATGTTTAAGTGGAATCTTCTTTCTTGTAGTTTGGATCCATTGCTCCGTGTCCACTTCTCTGGAGCAGCAGAAAACAACCTTTCTCCCTCCTCTATGTGACATCCTTTTATATATTTGAACATGGCTATCATATCACCCCTTAACCTCCTCTTCTCCAGGCTAAACATGCCCAGCTCCCTTAGCCGTTCCTCATAAGGCATTGTTTCCAGGCCTTTGACCATTTTGGTTGTCCTCCACGTTCCAGTTTGTCAGTGTCCTTCTTGAACTGTGGTGCCCAGAACTGGACACAGTACTCCAGGTGAGGTCTGACCAGAGCAGAATACAGTGGCACTATTACTTCCCTTGATCTAGATGCTATACTCCTATTGATGCAGCCCAGAATTGCATTGGCTTTTTTAGCTGCCGCGTCACACTGTTGGCTCATGTCAAGTTTGTGGTCAACCAAGACTCCTAGATCCTTTTCACATGTACTGCTCTCAAGCCAGGTGTCACCCATCTTGTATTTGTGCCTCTCATTTTTTTTTTGCCCAAGTGCAATACTTTACATTTCTCCCTGTTAAAATTCATCTTGTTTGACTTCCGGGTTAGCGCCTCCGGCAATGGCGGATTTCCTCTAATCTGGAGGAATCCGCTCCGCGGAAACTAGGGTCTGGACCGCCACGGCGAGGTGGAGACCCATTAAAAACCACAGGCGGGAGAAGCCTGTGGACCTGGGATTCGGCTGGCACCTTTTGCGTCTCACCTACTCGCGGAGAAACCCGGTTTCGGGGATCCGGAGCGACGTGGGGTGAGCGGCACGGTGCTTTGAATCGACCGCTTCTTTCACGGAGCAAAGCCGCATTGCTGTTGCTGGAGAGCGCTGACTTTTTCCGGTGGACAATTGGACTTTAAACAACTACTTGTAGGTAGAACAGAAAATTGGATTTCTAAACATCGTAATTCGGCACTGAAACGGGAAGGTTCTAAACAGGAAGTCTGCCTTCCGTTTTGTAAATAGATCAAAGCAAAGACGTCGCAAGCTAAAGTCTGGGAAAAGCCTTTTGTAAAGGATTAAATTTTCATCATTCAAAATATTAAACCCCCCTTGGAAGCAGGAGAAGAGGGGGAAATTTTTGGACTGTTTAAGCCTGCAGGAGAGGGAGTGAAGAGAGATAAATTACCACCATTCTGAACCTGGGACCGGGCTGTCAGTAAGATTGACAGTTTGGGAAAACTCATTGACTGCGAATAGAACATATGCTGACAGATAGCTAAATAAGAGATATACTTTGTTTCCATTATTTTCCTCTGCATTTAAAAAGGAGAAGAAGTAACTGGAAATTGAAAATTAACTTTGTTACTGGATCTGGGTCTAAAAGGACAGATACAATTAGAAATTGTTTCCTCTAGAGGGAGCTTTTGAAACTGTTGCAGGAGTGAAGTGGAGCGGGGGAATTTTCCAGTTAGAATCAAGGACCGTGATAAATAATAGTGACCTTGGACAAGAATGTCAAAACAAGAAGCCCTAGTGAATGCATTTTGCAAGATAAGTGCTTTACTGGAACAACTTCATGAGAAGACGGATGTGATGGTTAATAAAATTGACAATTTGGGACAAAAAACAACTGATTTTGGACAAAAAGTGAATATTTATACAGAAAATATTTGGGCATTGTCTCAGGAACCTGTCTCGAAATGGCAAGCTGTGGAGAAGACGATGGAAAAAACTGCTCAAGCAACACAAGTGGAGGCCTCGTCTTCACAGAGACAATTTGATGGATATAAGCTGATGCCATGTGTGATTGATTTTGAAAGTCAGATTTGGAGAGATGGTGCCCTGTTTGGATCGGAGAAGGAAAGTTGGACAGGCTCCCTTATGAAGGGATGCTCTGGGCTTTGTGATTCGGATCTGGGCCAGGGGGAGATTGGAGTTGTGGAGGCCTTCAACCTCGAAGGGACTTTGGAACATGTTCTGAAACATCTTTTGGACTTTAGTTCTGACTATGGAGTATGGGCTGACCTGACGAGAAGGAACAATGGAACTGTTAAGATGGAGTTCCCCTGGGACCTACTCCTCGGTACCAAAGGAAGGAAACTAAGAACAAGCTCAGCAGAAGATAAAGTAAAGTGTATGCATAAATATGAAGAAGATCTGCAGAAGGGACATGGAGAAGAGTTAAGAGCCTCGGATAGAAGATCACCAGGTTGATGGGCTATACAGAACTGATAGAAAGGACTGACAGAATCTGAGAACAGGGAGAAGAGACGGTGCAAGATGATTGGATTTTTTTTTTTTTTAAAAAAAATCTATTTAGAGAAATATTGTAAAATTAATGAAAGTTAGGAAATGTTGGAATGAAATTACATGACTTTAGTAGAAATATTATAAGGAGCTAAGTATAAATAAATTTTAAGGTTTTCATGGTAAGATAAGGTTAAAATAAATTAAGATAACTAAATGATGGGGAGCAGTGAAAGATGGAAAGGATTTGCTGATATAGTTAATAACTGGAATACAAAAAAGAGAGGTGTAAGAAGGTCGCGGAAATAAGTTAATGAAAGATAAGGATAAATATTGGATGTGTTTTTAATTGTTTTTGTGTTTTTTTGTGTGTTTTGATGTATTGTGTTTTATTTATTTTTTTGCTCTCTTTTTATGTACTTTTTTCTCTTTTCTTTTTTGTGCTTTTCTTTTTGTAACATTTAAAATTCTAATAAATATTATTATTATTATTTTAAAAGAATTCATCTTGTTTGTTTTTGCCCAGTTCTCTAATCTGTCAAGGTCGTTTTGAAGTGTGATCCTGTCCTCTGGGGTGTTAGCCACCCCTCCCAGTTTGGTGTCATCTGCAAATTTGATCAGGATGCCCTTGAGTCCATCATCCAAGTCGTTGATAAAGATGTTGAATAAGACCGGGCCCAAGACAGAACCCTGTGGCACCCCACTAGTCACTCTTCTCCAGGATGAAGAGGAACCATTGATGAGCACCCTTTGGGTCCGGTCAGTCAGCCAGTTACAAATCCACTGAGTGGTAGCATAGTCAAGACCGCATTTTACCAGCTTCTTTACAAGAATATTATGGGGCACCTTGTCAATTGCCTTGCTGAAATCAAGATAGGCTACATCCACTGTGTTCCCTTCATCTACCAGGCTTGTAATTCTGTCAAAAAACGAGATCAGGTTAGTCTGACAAACGAGATCAGGTTAGTCTCATTTTTTGAGTCCCAGCGCAGTTCACACATCATGCATCATGTCGCCTCCAGGGAACGCCTGTGGGAACGGAAATGCATTTGACCAAATGTCAGTCAGAAGTTTGGAGGGAACAAACCAGTTTTCTTCGAATTCTGAGCCTTTGGCTCTCGTGGCCAGTTGCTCTCTATAAAACGAGAGAGCTCTGTAGACAAATAAAACTAGATGAACCCATAATCTGAGGGGAAAACGAGTGAACAAACTGGAGTTGTAATTTACATTGCTTTCATTTATATATGGGTTAAGAGGTGGGCTTTTTGGAAGAAAGCTGAAGAACAGGGAAGAGAGATTTGGTTTTAAAAAAAACCCATTTATTTCTTTTTTTGCATGGAGTTCGGAAGAAGACACAGTCAGCCTAAGTGAAAAATCTCCACTGCAGGGTCCTAAAAGTGCCACGTACACACACACACACACACACACACACACCCCTTCTCTTCCACAGCCCTTCTGTTAAATATCCCTCAGCAATTTACCACAAATCTGATCTTCACCAGAACCTCCCTCTCTTCCACCCATATCCCCTTCTCTCTTCCCAATCCATGCTCATCCATAGCACTGTTAGGATATTCCGTTCCACCTTAAGTACAGGCATGACTGTTGTGTGTCACATGCCTGTTTACACCCCAGCACAGCTTGCTGGGAACTTCCGTTTGTGTATAGCTTTTGCTTATGCTGCTTGCTTGGACACGAAGGAGAGAAGACATGTTTTCCTTTTGTCCTGATGTATGCTGAATAAACTGCTTGTAAATAGGCTCATCACAGCCTCTCCCTGCCACTTCTGTTTTGCAGCGTTATTTACTCTGCTGAGTGTGCGTGCCCAGCTTCTGAAGGTTTCTGAAGCTAGGGTTGCAGTTTCATGCTGATCCAAGGACTTGAGATCGCCCAGCACACCGGCCTGTGGGTTGGGGCCTGATGGGGGCCTGCCAATTGCCCCCAATTCCTTGGCTGCATCCCAACAAACACTGCACATGTCCCCATTTTACCCCAACCACTTCCAAGCACTTCTCTGAGATATCCCTGTTCCCTGCATCAAAGTTGCATGGCTTTGAATCTTACACAATACATTTTACACAACATTACCAGCCTCTTTTACTTCTGTTACCTTTGATATCTGTTACAATTGCAAGGACATTGAGCTTCTCCAATACAAAGTGGACAAAAGGCCAGACTATGCTTGTTAGATACATAGCATGGAGTTATATACCATTTTTTTCGCTCTATAAGACACACTTTTCCCCCTTCAAAAATTAAGGGGAAATGTGTGAGCGTCTTATGGAGCGAAGTTCCCGCTGCGCTCCGGAGGCTCCAGGCAGCTATCCACAAGCCTTCAGAGTGCAACGGGAATTCCTGCTGCGCTCCGAAGGCTTGCGGATAGGTGCCTGAAGCCTGGAAAGTGAGAGGGGTCAGTGCACACCGATCCCTCTTGCTCTCCAGGCTTCGCTTCGCTGGAGAGGCGCTGCACAGTTTTCCCTCTCTGCGCAGCACCCCTTCAGTGAAGCGGGAGGAGAAATGGAAGGGGCTCCGTTTCTCCTGCCACTTCGCTGAAGGGGCGCAGTGCAGAGAGGGGGAGAATTTCCCCCCCCCCCGTTCTCCCCCTGTAAAACAAGGTGCGTCCTATGGTCGGGTGCGTCCTATAGAGCGAAAAACACGGTAGTTTTGCTCTTAATTAAAGGGGGTGGTGGGTGGGAATCCTTATCCAAAGGGCAGCATAGGGTGTCTGAAGGATTGCCTCTGTCCACATGCAACTTTGGTCTCTCCTTACCAACCCCCTGCCCCATACAGATTATACCCATAGATTGCCTGTGGGGTGGCCAGCCTCAGAATTTACTCAATGGTATATTCAGAGTACATTTTTCAATCCGTTTCCTCAGTGCAGCCAGCACATCTCGGTTCCTCAGGCTGTATATCAGGGGATTCAGCATCGGGGTCATAATGTCACAAAACACAGAGATAACCTTATCCTGTTGTGCCGTTCTGTAGGACCTGGGTCTCATATACTTAAAACTGGCTGCTCCGTAGAAGATGCCAACCACACAGAGGTGGGACAGGCAGGTGCCAAAAGCCTTGCGCATCCCTTCCAACGATTGCATTTGTAGGACGGTCATGAGAATGGCCATGTAAGAAGCCAGGATGATGGAAAGGGGACCGAGAAGCAATATTATGCCGGTAAGGTATATCCCATGTTCATAAGTGGAGGTATCAGAACAGGACAATTTCAGCAGAGCTTGGACTGTGCAGAAGAACTGATCTATCCTATTTGATTCACAGAAGGGCTGTTGGAACACAGAAATGGTGTGTATCAAGGCATGAAGAGAAGCACCGACCCAGATGCCGGCCGACATGGCCAAGCAGATCCTCTTGCTCATGAGGATGGGATACTGCAGAGGCTTGCAGATTGCCACATACCTGTCATATGACATGACACTCAGTAGGAGGCATTCTGCTCCTGCCATGGTCAGCGTGAAAAACATCTGTGTCGCACACCCAGCCAACTCAATCGTGTTCTCCTTCCCTAAGTAATCCACAGTCATCCTGGGGACAATAGTAGAGATTAGACAGATGTCCATGAAGGACAACTGGCTGAGGAAGAAGTACATGGGGGTCTGAAGATCAGGACCAGTTTGGATCACAAATAGGAAGAGGCAGTTTCCAGACAAGGCAATGAGGTAGGCAAGTTGGATGGCAGCAAAGAAAACAGTGTGCATCACGGTGTGGTTGAGAAGACCGAGAAGAATGAACTCAGTCCAGGACGTCCCATTCATTCTTCGTGTCAGAGGGGCACCTGAAAAGATGGAGGCATGAGAACTGGAGCAGAGCAAAGGTGTGATGAGAAGTGATGAAAGAAGCAGAATTTCAAAAAATCAGCAAAATGTCACGGTTTTTGCAAAAAGCTCAACAACTGGGTGTCTGGGTTTTTCCTTCTTTGCATATGTCAACCCTAGAACTTTAATGGAAAGCTTTAGTGGCTTTCAGAAATCCATAGGGGTGCAGCTGGGACATCTCAGACCTGGGACTCTATTGTCCCACAGTCTTTGGGTGCTTCAGTTGTGACGCACACAGTTCTATTTATGAAGCACACAGTTATTAGGGATCTAAAAATCAATTTAGAAATATTCCCCTCCTCTCCTCTCGAATCCCCTGCTTTCTATCTCTTTCTACATTCCTGATAGGCAAGCTGGAGCAAGAGGAACAAACAACAGTCTGCCAAGTCTGATTAAAATAACAGAACCTTTGAGCATTTTAAACCCATGTAAACCAGAGCACCATCATGCCTAAGGAATAAAATGCTCTTTGCTTTTGCTGCCCTGACACTAAGCACATTCCCTTGGGAATAGTGGGTTGGGGAGTCATTCAGTTTGCATTAAAAGACTAATCTGTCAAATCCACACTTTCCAAAACAAGGTGAGAACTAAAACGGAGCCCTCCTTTGAAAGTCACACTTACCTGAATTTTCCATCCAACCAGTGTTAACAAACATGTATAGAAAAGTGCACATAAACAAAACAGATAACTGAAAATGGGAAAGGAAAAGGAGCAGCTGGCCAACACCCAGTCCCCCTAGACTATAACATCTTTCAAAAAAGAGAGAGCAGAAAGGACTTGGTGGGGGCCGTCGTCAGATCTGTTCATAGCCTCAGCACACCCAACAATTCTGGGGGCTGATAGTGGTCATTTGCTGGTGAGAGCTGGGCTGAGTCATGGCATCTTGAACTTCAACCCCCAACCCCAGTCCTGGTTGCCCCACTGGAAATCAAAATGCCCTTTAAAACTGCCTTGTCCCCATCTTCTTATTACCTGCAATCTATACCCCACAAAAGGTTGCTATGCTTTCCTGTGATGTTTCACTGTCCATCTGCATTCCTCCGTGAAATGCTTCTTATGGCCCAAGGAATCCTTACCAGTGGGATATGGTGCTGGAACAATCTATTTTATTTTGCAACTATGGCTGTTCCTTTGCATCATTCAGGCAAATTAAAATGGTCTCCCTGGGAGAGAAAAGCCTTTCTGGGTTTACACGCCGCCTAAATCCCACAGCTTTAATTAAAGTTTGGGCTGGAGAAGCTGCAGCAATTGCCTATGGGATGTGGAGGGACCCAGAGACATTGAGCGAAGCAGAGGCATAATAACTTTATCGAATGGAGCAGAGAATAGCCGCTTTCAGTATACCAGTCTTTTCCAAACAGTCACACTCGCAACTGAATTCTGCATATCAGGTGCAAAGACACAGAAATGCAACCAATCGGAGCTTAAAAGAGGCTAGGCACTTATTGATTTGAAAAGGAACCATATATTGATTTGAACCAATGGAGCAGTTAAGAACCACCTCTTATGTCAGAGATGGGGAAACATGTAGCCCTCTGAAACCTGTGGTGGAAAGCCTTGGCCAGGGGCAGTGTGTCCCATTTTGCTGCCTGAGGAGAAATAGGAAGATGCCGGCATGCCACGCCACAGTGTTTCTTACGTGGGTTGTCTAGTAGCACCCATGAAGCAGACAGCAGGTTCCTATTCATAGCTCCATGGCAGAGCGTCTGTTTTGCATGCACAAGATCCCCAGTTCTAACCCTGGCATCTCAAGGGACAACTGGGAATGTCCCTTACATTAAACCCTACAAAGCCAACCGTAAGCTGGTTTCCTTTTTACAATCAGCCTTATCTTTAGCAGCTGGTAACTCAACGAGGCCTACTTGCTCTCCTCCAGCCTAATTAATTGGCTCGGCCATCAAAAACTCTGCTGCGGCACAGAAAAGTCTTGCTTTTCCCCACATACCTCTCGCAGTCTTCCGCAGTCTTACTCTCCTGTAAGTGCCTTGAATCTGGGCCCATAACCTGTTGTTGGGATACTGCCAGGGAGACAAAGCCACTAGGCAGGCCTCCAGGTCGTCTCCGGACAATCTCCCGGTCTCCCGTTGGAACCGTATCAGTCAATTAGCAACATGAGCCTCAGACACATTTCAAGACTCGTGCACACCCTTTCTGCAGAGTTTCCACAATGGACGATTCAGCCAGGAGAGTATATTTACAGCTTCATTCAGCGTAGATCAGAACAAAGGAAAAACATGACTGCTTGCATCCGTGTTCAGGAAAACAGCCAGAACAAAAGCTATATACAAAACGAAAACTCCCAGTGAGCAGGAAGTAAACAGGCATGTGACACACAACAATCATGCCTGACCATTTAAGGTGGAACGGAACTATATCCTAACACTCCCAGTGTCATCTCTACTGAGTTGGGTGGACTCAATCTAAGGCAGTTTCCCATGCTTCTAGATGTAGCTGGGTGCCATCACCTACCAGTGTCAACCATTTGCTCTGATGTCTGGGGCAGGTGGTAGAAAGAGTTGAACATCTGAAGAGCCATAGGCGCTGCCCACAGCTCCTGTAGATAACAGCACATCCATCATAGAGTCAGAGACGCAACTACAATACTATTTTATTGTCATTATCCAGTCGAATGTTGATGGGAGGTTTTGCTTCTGCACATGAGTCTGGCAAACCGCTCTGAGCTGAAGCATTCCTTCCTCACCCACCCTATAATGTTTAGTTCACATTGAGTTCATGAAACATCTTACCCTGACCTGTTCTTAATGCATGGTTGACCACATCTATGGAATGCGATAGTTATGCCCTTTTAAGTTTTGCTATATCAATCACTAGTAATAGTTTAATAAGGAGGTTTTCATACCTGTCCAATTCTGTGTTCCCTTTCCCAACCTTTAATCTATTGATGATTAATGCCTATATGCAACCCTTGCATATGATTTGTGTTAACCAATCAGCAACAAGCACATATGTGGCAATGCTGTAATATTCAATAAACGGGACTCTCCGAGACATGCTCGAGAGATGCCTCCCATATGACACTTGTCACTCGTCTGTCGTTTATTTCAACCCAACAGAATGTCACCATGATTCATCTTCTGTGGTCTGAGCATGGAAGCGTTCTTCTGTGCTCTGACACAGTTTCCAGCTTCCCTCTCTTGGTCATCCTGGACCTTGCTGTACTCTCTGTAGAGTCACCAACTCTCCCCTCTGCCTTCTATCTTGTGTGCTTTCAAATAGCACAATGGTGTTTTGAGACTCCACTTTAACTGTCCTGGATTCTGCTGCTTTATTGTCCCTCAGATCAGAAATGGGAGTGTTAACCATGGCATCTCCAGTCTTTCCCTTTTCACAGGGAACCAACAGATCACTATTAACAACAAGAGAGAACGAGCCTGCTGGATAGGCTTTACCTCCATGTATTTGTCTTTCAAAGCCCTCCAAATCGGTGAACACCACAGCCTCTGGTGGGAGTGACTTCCATAGTTTTAACTCTGCACCGTATGGAGAAGCCCATTTGCTTATCTGTCCCGAATCTTCCAATGTCCAGTTTCATTGGATGTGCATGAATTCTAGCGAGAGGGAGAAATATTTCTCTCTCCACAGTGTTTGAAGTGGCAAAAGAGTGCTTTAGATGTATTGTGTGAATATGACCTATAATCCAGTCAATAGGCTGCATTGCACACACACACACACACACACACACACACACACACACACACACACCTCTTTATACAAGAGGGATTGCCAAAGACATATTCCAGCCAGGCAAAAGAAGGGTGTGGAGCAGGATCAGTGAGGGGCAAGACCTGGGAAGATTCCTGAGGGCTGGACACGGAGACCTGTGCTTCCCTACTCCTGCAGCATATTGTAGCACCCTCAGAGATTCTATCTGGGTGGGTGTCAGAAGCAGACCAGCAATAACTCACACGGCATCAGTGAAGTTAACGCTCTTTATTCAAAGAAACAAAACAGCTCAGGCCTAGAGAGCACAGCAATTCTTCCCAGTAGATCTTGCCCCAATGAGGCAGTTGCGAGGACTGAAGGTCCCCATCTTTGCCCAGCTGCCTAAGTCTCCTCTTCCCCCAGGACTTCTCAAGTAATTAGAGACTCTGGCACCTTATCTGCCTCTGCTTCGCTCTCTTCATACCTCAGTGGGTTCTGAGAGACCAAGGACGAGGGGAACAGGTCACAGCAGGCATAGGAGACCTGTGGCTTCTTCATCTGTTTGCCTCATCTCTGCCTCTTGGCCCCCCTCCTCTCCAGCCTCTGCTTCTGCCTCTGAGTCTGGGCTGCTCTCTGCCACAGACGCTTCCTGCTCACAAAACCCTGTTGCCCCTTCAGTTTCCAACACCTCCTCCCGGTCTGCTCCCTCTTCTCCCTCTGGCCACTCATCGTAGTCCCACCACCAATTGCCTGGCTTTCAGCTTTCTTCTCTTGGAGGTTCCCACTGCCCTTTGACATCCAGCCAGTCCCTGGCAGATGCCTGATGTATCTTAGCAAGATGCAGAGACCTTCTTGCCTCACCCCCACTCTTGAACAGTGTATGAGTCATGCAGTGACATCAGGATGGGCTACTACCGTTTTTTCCTTGTTTTCGTTTTTACTTTGCTTCTGCCCGTGAAAGACTCTCCTACCTGAAAGAGAGGGGAGTGGTTGTGGACGGGAGCCTGAGCACCGCCCACAGCAGGGGGCTCAGCCCCCTGCCTTTCTGTTCCCTGGCTGGCGCTCCTCCCACCAACCGGCACCCAATCGGGTGCCGCTGGGGGGTGTGGTCAGCCAAGTTCAAATTGCAGCGCCAGCCCTCTCCTCAGCCTCTTTCCACTCCATTTCCTCAATGCCTTCAGATCATTCATGGCTGACTATGAGCAGCGCTTTCTCTTAGCTATTCTTTAGTTCTATTTGCCTTGTGTTTCTTACTTCCTTGTTTCGCAAACCAGTGGCCAGCCTTTAAGCAACCCAGGTGCAGGCCCAAGCCCTCAGTCAGGAACGGCGGCTGTGCAAACTAGGTCTCGGCCTTGCTCGGTGACGACTGACTTTCAGAACCGCATCGGGGCGCCAGCGTGGAGGCTGCCGGCCCGTATCAATAACCCGGTGGCTTCCAGTTCTTCTTTGCAGAATAAGCAGCCCAGGGTCTAGCTTCCAGAATCAGGCACCTCATCAGCCGGTGATGACGAGTCAGAATGGCTTAAGCCCTTTATGGCGAGAAGAAGCCATCAGAGGTGTATCGCACTGGAAAGCTGGACCTTAGAAGGATTTAAACGTAAGGTGTGCGGGTAATTCAATAAAGGGCAATGCCAATGGCAGTCTTGTAAGTACGCGCACGAGTGTGAGAGATGCAGGGGCTCACTCAGCCACAGTGTGTTACAAAGGGAAGTGGCTCTTTCGGGGAGGTCGGGGCTTTCACCACTCTAGTTCCAGACGAACCCCCGCAGCAGGGAACCATCGATAAAGTCCTTCTGGGTCTATCTCCTCAACCACTTGTCCATCCATCCGGACGGAAGTGCAGCATCCTATCTTTGGAAGGGTTTCTCAGAGGGTTTTAGAATCCTAGTAGTTGGCTCCTTAACCGCGAAGGACTCTACTAATCAGAAGTCAGTAAGGGAAAGGACGCTCGCCCCGCCCCATGGGTAGCTAGCCCCACCCCACCATGTGTGCCACTCTGGGTGCCAGAGCAGCTAGCTCTGCCTCTGGAGTCACACTATGGCATACACTATGGGATGAACCCAACAGGGCCGCCACTTAGCCCCTGCTTGGTCTCCAGACAGAGGCACCCCTTCCCAGACCCACCCCCCCTTTTGAGATTATTAGGCAACCAAATGTATCATTCCATAACACCTCATACAGGAATTATTTTTTCCTGGGGAGCCTGCCTTTTCTCCCAGATCAACTACAAGAGCAAGACCACAGCTTTAACAAAATGACAGCCCGAACAGGAAGACACATGGGAGCTTTGAAGTGTTCCAGATCCATTCCCTGTTCTCCCAATGAGCAGGGCAGCTGTGGGCAAAATTGCAAAGAAGTACAATAATGATTTTGTCCTCCGTCCTAGAATCTAGTAAGCCTTTAAGCCCAACAGTCGGAATCGCATAATTTCAGTCCGTTAACCATATTAGGGAACATGTATAGTTAGTAAACAAATTGCTAGTTTTGTGAGAAATAACACTTCACTGAAGTGGATAACGCTTTGGCTAAGAGCTCACCTTTGGCAATCTTCTAGAACATGTTGCATATGTAGCAGTTATTTCTAGCTAGAGGGAAACTGAAACCTGACATTTACAGTATCAAAACACACACACACACACACACACACACACACAAACCACACAAAAAACAAAACAAACAAAAACAACAGCAGCAACAACAACAACAACAACAAAAACCCTTCCCAAACCTGCATATATCGCCCTTGGGCATCGTGCCGAAGAAGAATCCCGGGGAATTTTGGCTCATTCACAATTTATCCTATCCGAAGGGCGGCTTAGTAAATGATGCCATTCCACCAGAGTTATGCTCGGTGAAGTATGCCACCTTCGATCACGCGGTTAAATTGATCAGGAGTTTTGGTCAAGGGGCGCTTTTGGCGAAGTGTGATATTGAATCGGCTTTCCGCCTTTTGCCGGTGCATATTTCAAGGTAAATATTATGTGGATAAGGCCATGCCAATGGGCTGCTCTGTAGCCTGTTCGGCTTTCGAAACATTTAGCACCTTTTTGGATTGGGCCTTAAGATTTAAAACAAATTCCATTGGGGTTACGCACTATTTGGATGACTTTCTCTTCATGGGGAGGTCCGGCTCCGGGGAATGCGCCTCACTGCTGGAGGCCTTTGCGGCCTTGGCGCAGGACTTGGGTGTTCCTTTCGCAGAGGGACCCACTACTTGCATCATGTATCTGGGCATCGAGTTAGCTCAATCCTCCCGCTTACGTAGGGAAAAAATTGACAGCCTTAGGGAAATAATCCGGCCCACCCTTCTGCTAAAAAAGATTACCCTTCGGCAGATCCAGTCCCTATTAGGTCATTTTAACCCCCATAAACCATTAAAAAAAATAAAAAAAAAAAAATCGCTTGCAGGGTGATCTCCCCAGGACGCCCCTTCTGCACCCGCTGGGCCAGGCTGTCAGTAGGCCTCAATTATCCGCACCACAGGGTTAGACTCCCGAAATCGGTCAAGGAAGACCTGGAGGTTTGGGGGACCTTCTTAGATAATTATAGTGGAGTCTCGCTCTTAACTTAACTTCAGATTTTCAGGTCCAATCGGATGCGGCAGGGTCGCTAGGTTTAGGTGTGTACTTTAGGGGGTGATGGTGTGCTCAGCGGTGGCCAGCAGGATGGCAGGGTGAGGCTATCACGCGAGACCTGACTTTTCTCGAGTTTTTTCCGATAGTGGTCGCGGTGCACATCTGGACGCAGGAATTCCAAAACCGTCGGGTGTGCTTCAAAACCGACAACCAGGCGGTGGTAAAGATTTTGGAAAGGCAGTCTTCTCGATCTTCAAGGGTAGCGGCCCTTCTGCGGTCGTTCGTCCTCCGGTGCCTTGAGTATAATATAATCTTTTCTGCCAAATTTGTACCAGGAATCAATAATAACATTGCGGATGCCTTGTCTCGCTTTCAGATGTCTCGCTTCCGGTCGCTGGCACCTGGAGCGCAACTGTTGCCCGAACCCTTTCCGGAGCACCTGTGGAACGTTGGAGACGCAAAGTGATACAGGGAGTATTAGCGTCCGTCGCACCATCCACCCTCAGGTCTTATAAGAAGGCCTGGTGCGATTTCCTGGGTTTCAGGTCCGGGTCATCGGGGCTTGCTCCTAGCGTGCCACCGTCCTCCGACGACGTCTTAAGATATCTTTCTCACCTAGATGACCTGGGCCGAGCTCCCAAAACCTTAAAGATTCATGTAGCTGCCATTAGTTTCTTCTCCAAAGCTACATTCTCCTCTGACCCGTGCAATGACTTCTTAGTCCGCAGGGCTATCGAGGGCTGGAGCAGGCTTCAACCTTCACGGGCTGGGGGCCGTAAGCCGATCTCTTATGCGGTATTGTCCAAAATCCGCACAAAGTTAAAATCCATCTGCTGGTCCAAGTATGAGGCCCGCATGTTTTCCGCCGCCTATTCGATTGCGTTTTTCGGCGCCCTACGGGTGGGCGAGGTTGTAGCCGAGGCTGGCGCAAACGGCTCAACGCGCGGCCTCTTATTGGACGATGTGCAGCTATCAGAGGCGTCCATGACACTCAGGATACGCCAGTCAAAAACAGATCAGGCCGGCAGGGGGGTGTTTGTGAAGCTGGTAGCTTCTGCGGAGTCGGGTCCATGTCCGGTAAAGGACACCAGACGATTTCCCTACCTCCGGCCTCCCGGCCCAGGTCCTCTTCTGGTCCACCTAGACGGTTCCCCGCTTCTAAGGCATCAATTCACGGATCGGCGCTGCAACAACAGCCGCTCATTTGGGCTTGCCGGTGGATAGGATTAAGGAGATGGGCCGGTGGAAATCTGATGCATATAAAGCCTATATCCGCTAGATTACATTACATTAACCCCCCCACTTACCTGTCGCTTTCTTCTTTTCATCCTCAGCTGCTGCCAAAAAGATCGTGTGGATTTGCGGCCACAGTATCGTCCATTGGGCCCGTGCAAGGGCGTGTAGTTCCGGCCTCACTGTTATTCTTGGCCTACATCCGGGAGTCCGCTGTTTCTGGTTCATGAAATGGGGCATGCGTTGGCAGGAGCTTATGCCTATGTTGCGGGAGAAAGTGGCCTTGTTCGGCCCCCCCGACATCCTTATTGTCCAGCTAGGCGAGAATGACCTCGTTACCAGGAGTACGGCGGACTTGTCATGGAGTATAAGAACTGATTTGGGCGAGATTGCTGTCTTGTGTCCCGGGACTACCGTGTTTTGGTCCTCCCTCCTGAAGAGAATTGTGTGGCGAGGGGCGAAGTGTTGTATGGCCGTGGAGAAAATCAGAAAGACTTTGAACCGGGCCGTGTCCCGTTGGGTGCGCTGTCGGAATGGCCAAGTTATTGTGCATGATCGTATTCGGATTGGCAACATGGACTTGTATAGAGATGACGGGGTTCATCTCTCAGACCTGGGGAATGACCTGTGGCTTGACAGCATCATCAGTAGCGTCAGGGATTGGTTGCAGCTGTGAGGGTATTGGCGGCGAGCCTTTGGCTCGGGTGGCGGTTAGGCATTGGATTATTGCGTTATGGTGTGTGGGAAGGCTAGGTGTGGCCATCGGCCTAAGCCTTCAATTTTGGGTATTCCGTTAAAGGAATCTGGGGGTCGTGTATTCCGTCCGATGCCTGCTTGGCGGGAGGCCATGGCACGACCCCTGGTGACGTCAGGGGAGAGCCTATAGTTGTATTATCATCAACAGGCTCCGCCCCCCTGGTGATTCAACCCCTGTGGTGGACATCCAATGCCTAAGCCAATACCTTTTCACTGCTGTAACCAATAAAGTTGTGGCCTTTTCATGCCCATAAACCATATATCACGTGTCCTTGTGTGTTCATTTCCACAGGGCGGGGGTCGGGTCCTCGAACCACAAAGACTCTCCTACCTGAAAGAGAGGGGAGTGGTTGTGGACGGGAGCCTGAGCACCGCCCACAGCAGGGGGCTCAGCCCCCTGCCTTTCTGTTCCCTGGCTGGCGCTCCTCCCACCAACCGGCACCCAATCGGGTGCCGCTGGGGGGTGTGGTCAGCCAAGTTCAAATTGCAGCGCCAGCCCTCTCCTCAGCCTCTTTCCACTCCGTCTCGCCGAGAGTCACCCACCCTCCACTCCCTTTAGCTTAGGGTATTGGCCTTGCTATGGACCTTAGGTTGGTCGCCCTGGTTAGTCGGGGGGCCTGGTAGGAGTTTTTCCGCATGGCAGTAGGCCATGAGGTTTTTTCGCCTACCTCGTAGCAATCGTCACAACTTTTGTGGTATTGGTGGGTAGGTTAGGCATTGGATTATTGCGTTATGGTGTGTGGGAAGGCTAGGTGTGGCCATCGGCCTAAGCCTTCAATTTTGGGTATTCCGTTAAAGGAATCTGGGGGTCGTGTATTCCGTCCGATGCCTGCTTGGCGGGAGGCCATGGCACGACCCCTGGTGACGTCAGGGGAGAGCCTATAGTTGTATTATCATCAACAGGCTCCGCCCCCCTGGTGATTCAACCCCTGTGGTGGACATCCAATGCCTAAGCCAATACCTTTTCACTGCTGTAACCAATAAAGTTGTGGCCTTTTCATGCCCATAAACCATATATCACGTGTCCTTGTGTGTTCATTTCCACAGGGCGGGGGTCGGGTCCTCGAACCACAACATTAGGCACTACAACTTACTGTTTGAAAACCAGTTTGACCAGGGCTCCTTTGACATCATTGTTCCTTAGGCTATAGATAAATGGATTCAAAAGAGCAGTCACCACATTGTAAAACAGAGAGAACTTCTTGTCCCTCTCTGGCTCATAGCTGGATGCTGGGCGCATGTATATGAACATGGCAGCCCCGTAGAAGAGCGTCACCACGGTGATGTGCGAGGTGCAGGTGGAAAAGGCTTTGAACTTTCCTTCGGCTGAACGGATGCTCAAGATGGCTGCTAAGACAAAAGCGTACGATACCACTATGAAAGAAAGTGGGATCATGAGCACAATCACCCCCACCACAAAGTCCACCAGCTCATTGACCCGGGTGTCTGCACAGGCCAATTCCAAGATGGCCGGCACCTCGCAGAAAAAGTGGTTGATCTCATTAGGGCCACAATAAGGCAGCTGCATGGTGAAGCCAGTATGCATCATGGCAAAGAAGAAGCCACAGGCCCACGACCCGGCAGCCATCTTGAGGCAGAGAGGCCTGCTCATGATGAGGGTGTAGCGCAGCGGGTGGCAGATGGCGGCATACCTATCGTAAGCCATCACAGCGTAGAGGACACACTCAGTTATCCCCAGGGACAGGAAGACGTACATCTGGGTAGCGCAGCCAGCAAAAGAGATGGTTTTCCGCTGGGAGAGGAGGTGTATCAGCATCTGGGGCCCTATAGTGGTACTATAGCTGATGTCCAGGAAGGAGAGGTTGGCCAAGAAGAAGTACATGGGTGTGTGGAGACGGGAGTCTGTCCTGATAAGGATGATAATAAGGCCGTTCCCTAGCAGCGTCATCAGGTACATGGTCAGGAAGATGGCAAACAGCAGCTTCTGCATTTGGGGCTGGCTTGAGAACCCAAGAAGGATGAATTCAGACACAGAACTTTGATTTGCCCCTGTAAGATCCGTTGCCATCCTTAGCCTAAGACAAATGACAGGGAAGTTTAAAAACTGGCAATTTCACGTTAAAATGCATGCCTAACAAAATCCCCTCCCCACATCCCTATGTGAAGGTGGAGGGAACTAGACCTTCCCCACTCCCCTCATATAAAAGTCTCATAGTTCATCAGCCAAACTCCCTTCCCAATAGCATCTATAGCAGAAATGCACTGGGCATGGGGGGCGGCATGGGGCAGGTAACACTGGGGACAGGGAGGGGCAGCACCTACCTGCCCTCCCATTGCCGCCTGGTCTCCGCAGCATACCGGCAGACGGAGGGGAAGGGACAAGGAGAGGTGGTGCAAATGCACTAGCAGGAAGGGCTGGGTTGGCTCTGCCAGTGAGTTTGCACTACACTGACCACGTCGCTGCCTTGTCCCTCCCAGTAAAAGCTGTGGTGATGCCAGTGGCAGGAGGTCCGGAAAGCACTGCCACCCCTTACCATGGTCAGATTCTCCTTCCCTCACTCCTATGCCCCTCTTTAAGGTCAAAACCAGGTATAGAAAAGGTGATTATATTATTTGTCCAGCTAGTCCAATATACATAGTCTATTGCTCCAAACAGAAGCTCTAGAGCCAAGAGGTAAAATTTCAGGGAAGCATATTTTGGCTATAGGTCAGGAGGGACTTTCTTGCAGTAAAAACTGATTGACAATAGAAGAGACAACCTCATTCACTACGGTCATTTCAATAGACTCTGGATAAGGATGTTGCATTTGTACTGTGGATTGCAGACTGCATGATCTCCCAGGTCCCTTATGACTCTATGGTTGTGTGCACTCTGCTGCAGCTGCAACCCCTGCCTGCCCCCCAACTTCATGCATGAATAGGCAGACACATTATTAAGCCACTGCCACCCCTAGTTTGACCCTAGTCTGAAAACTGAAAATGGTCTGCTGGGGTAAGAAGCCCCTCAGAAAATGGGTTTTGTTTTCAGGAGCTAGATGGTCACAATATTTGGGGACAGTGAGAATTTCCTTTACCAGGTCAGACTGGGGGATGATTCTGTTTCCTCGCTCCATCAGACTTCTCCTAGCAATGAAGGATAACTTCCTTCATCCATATGGGCTTCTCTTTAACAAGCCTTTAGTAGTCTGGTATCCTTCAGAGGGACTGGACTACAACTCTCGACAGCCCTGATCATTGGCTGAGATTAGAAGTCCAACACATTTGGAGAGTCTCAGCATGGGGAAGGCTGCTTTACGGGGTCTTCAGGTCTCTCGCGTCCTGATGCTTCCCACCCCTGTCCTGTTGCAGCCAGTCAAAGATTTTACTGCTCAGCCAAAGGTCATTTTGTTCCCTCTGGCAGCATAAAGGAGGAAAACATATAAAAACACATAAAGGAGGAAAAAGTGTTTTTCAAGAGCCAACTGTATACATAACCACCAAAGCAAGGAAAAGCTAACTTCCTCATTGTCTTAGGTCTCAGATTCTCAGCTAACGGATCTTTCCTATACTCACACACTCATTTAGAACAGCAAGAATACCAATGACCCTTTTAAATATTTTGGAATTTTTTTGGATGAAAATCTGGAAGGTTCCATTCCTTGGTGTCCATTATGTCTATGCAGATAGAATGACAGTTTTGACTATTGAAGCATTTGCTTACCTTCATCCTTTATGGCCACAACTGGAAATAGATTCTTCTTCATGCATGAACCACTCTCTCCCAAAATTGTGCCCATACATTATTAACCTGAAAACCTGTTCAACTAGTTCTATCTCTGAAGCAGCTGCCAAGCTTCATTCTGACAGCAGAATTTGCACTTGAACCAACTGCATTTGCCACTGTTCCTCCTAGATCTACACGGAATATATATTTTGTCAATTAGGTGTCCATGTGCTACAAGGATCAGAGCTGGTCTCTGATAAAGTATGATGGATAAGTCAACAAGCCAAGGAGAAGCATAATTCAATCAAAGAAGGAAAGCTTCTGGAGAGTAACTGTTCTGCTGCTCATTCAGTGATGGATGAGAACTTAAGAGGAAACATACAATGGTTTTATATTCCTCCAGGATGACTGTCAGTCCCAGAAGAATCCAGTTCTTGAAGAAATTCGCTGAGGACTCAATAGCTTGTTATTTCTGGAGCACATAAGTTGCATTGACTGGTTTCCTTCGTGTTATCTGGAAAATCTTTGAGTCTCAAACATCTCTTTTCCTGCTTCCAGCAGCAAGCAATAAAACAGTAAAAACACATTTAAAAAAATATATATTGAAAACAATTCCCATACAGATGCAAATGGGGACCAAATATCCCTACTTAAAAGGCTTGTTGAAAGAGGACAGTATTCAGTAGGCGCGAAAAAGACAACAGAGATGGTGCCTGTCTAATATTTAAGGGGGGAGGGGGAATCCCAGCAGGCAGGTGCCACAACACTAAAGCCTCAATTCTTATATTGTACAGAATGGAACTCCTGATCAGGTGGTACCTTCAAGAGGCCTTGACCTCTTGAGTACCATGATCCATTGGGTGTATAAGGGGTTAGACAATTTTTCAGGTATCCTACAGTTTTATTCCTGCTTCTCCTTCCCTTAGGTGAAGTGGCTTCCCAGCAACAATTTCATGAGAGCTCCATGAGATCTCGCTGGAAGCTTCTTCTTCTTTCCCCTTCTCCAGTGGTGACAACAAGGTGGGGAGGGCACCCACAGGGTCACCGTCCCACAGGATTCTGCCACCCGAAGTGGCTGCCTCAGTGCGCCACATGGGTGGGCTGGCTCTGCCCCCTCTCCTTTAGTTCACCTTTCCTGCTTCCATCTCCTTTTGTAGTCATTTGAACATCAAGTCCATCTAAGAGAGATGAATGCACGTGGTGATGAGACAGAGCAAGGTCTTCATCAATGTCTATGTGATGGGATGAAGAGCTGCTTGTGCGTAAACTGCAAGTCCCTCAGAGTTTGAACAGGTTCTCAAACCTCTGCCTGTGACGGAGCCCCTCCAGCATGGCTGCGTCAATCGCTAGCAGAATCCGAAAGTGGTTGCTTTCGGAAACGTTTCCAACATAAAAGCTCCTTAACGGAAACACGTCTTCTGGACTCTCTGCGTGACAGTTTCCGGCGAGGAACGGGTGTCCCTATAGGAGGTCCTGAGACCTCCCCACTGTTTTCTCTGAGCCATTCCTCCGACTCTCCTTCCCTTGACGTTCCTATTCGCCCCCTACTGGTTCCCTCTTCAGGTGTAACGTCTCTCTCTACCTCAGAGAGCCTTTGCACCTCCTGTTCTGCCGATGGCAGTTCCCTGACATCCACCTCCCCTCCAGGGCCCCCTTCACCCCCTCCCTTCTCCTCCCCTACGGGTTGGGAGGAGGTAAAACCCCGGAAAGAACCTTCCTCATCGTCTGAAGTTTCGAACACCTTTCTCCACTTGTTGTGGTTCCTAGTCTCTCGGTACTCCTCGTCATCTGAGTCCGTTCCTTCTTCCAACTCCGACTCCGCGAATCCTTCCAGTTCCTCTTCCTCGTCTGTGGTGCCGAAATACTCCCTCCTAAACCTTGCTACCGGCTGTGGTTTCCTCGGGAATCTTTGGTGGAACGTTTCTGTTAAAACCTCGTCATTGACCTCCTCTGCCGTCACCCAGGTGTTTTCTGACTCCGGTTCCCCTTCCCACGCCACTAAATACTCCACCTGATTGCCCTTCCACCTGGAATCGAGGATTTCCGCTACATGGTTACTGCTTTCCCTCTCTTCCAAGACTGGTCCCCTGGTGTACTCCCCTTCACCTCCCCCCTTGTACGGTGACAGTAACGACCTGTGGAACACTGGGTGCAATTTCATGTGGCTGGGTAACCGGAGTTTGAAAGCCACTGGGTTGACCTGCTGAATGACCTCAAAGGGTCCCAATCTCTTGGGTCTTAATTTTTTACAACCCCCTTTGAACGGCAACCCTTGGGTGGACAGCCACACCTGATCCCCCACCCTTATTGTTTCACCTTCCCTTCTGTTCTTGTCTGCCTGCTTCTTATATTGTGCCTTGGCCCTTTCTAAGTTGAGCTGAAGCTGACGATGGATCGCTTCCATCTCTTCTACAAAATGTTCGGCCGCTGGGACGCTCCATCTCTCGCCTCCCTCCCCTGGGAATGCCCTGGGGTGACACCCGTAATTGGCCAAAAAGGGGCTCATCCCTGTGGACACATGCTCCGCATTGTTGTAGGCAAATTCTGCCAGCGCCAGCTTTTTGACCCAATCATTCTCTCTGTCATTGACATAACACCTCAGATATTGTTGGAGGATGCCATTTGCTCTTTCCGCCTGCCCGTTGGTTTCAGGGTGCCGGGCAGTCGAAAAGTTGACTTCCACGTGCAGCAAGCTCATGAGCTTCCTCCAGAACCTGGAAGTAAATTGTTTGCCGCGGTCTGAGATCACCCTCAAGGGGGCGCCGTGCAGCCGGAAGATGTGTTCTACAAACAACTTCACTGTTTCTTCTGCTGTGACTGCATGTGAACATGCTACAAAGTGGCACATCTTAGTTAACAGGTCCACTACTACCATAATGGCCGTTTCCTCCTTGGATTTGGGCAGATCCGTCATAAAATCTATAGATACCGCCTCCCAAGGCTGTTCTGGCGTGGGTAATGGTTCTAATAACCCTGCCGGCGCCCTTCTTTCCCCCTTGGCCCTCTGGCATTGGTCACACCCTCTTACATACTCCTTTACATCTTCCCTCACCTTGGGCCACCAAAATTCCCTGGTGACCATCCACATGGTCTTGTGTTGTCCAAAATGTCCCGCCGTGGGACTATCATGCAACTGCTTGAGTACCCTCCCTCTCAATTCACCTTCTGGTATATACAGTGCCCCTTTGTAATACAATGCCCCGTTTCTTTCCTCAAAGCCCTCCAGGCTCTCACCCTCTCCCCTGAGACCTCTGAGCTTATTTTGGGCATATTCGTCATTTTCCGTTTCCTCTACCAGTTCTCGTCTCCCCACCAGCGCCGCCCCACACACCCAGCGGTCCTCAGGAATGACATGTCTTTCTTCGATTGCCCCCTCCCCCTCCAAATACTCTGGTTTGCGTTAGAGAGCGTCCGCCCTGACGTTCTCTGGGCCTGGTACATAACAAATCTCGAAGTGGAATTTGGAAAATTCCTGTGCCCATCTCACTTGTCGTTGGTTGAGTACTCGAGCTGTTCTCCAATACTCCAAATTCTTGTGGTCGGTGCACACTTGCACCTTGTGTTGTGCCCCAATCAATAAATGTCTCCACCTCCGGAACGCTTCGTGAATGGCGAGTAGTTCCCTGTCATACACCGTGTAGTTCCGCTCGGACTTATTCAGCTTCCTCGAGAAGAAGGCACACGGTCTCCACTCCGACGTATTTCTTCCCGGCTGAAGAAGTACCGCCCCTACCGCTCGGTCTGACGCATCTGTTTACACTCTCATGGGCTTCTGTAGGTCCACATGCAGAAGTTGTTCTTCCGAGGCGAAAGCCCTTTTCAGTTCTTCAAAAGCTCGCTCCGCCTCCGCCGTCCAAACAAATTTCTTCTTGCTACTGAGGCAGTCGGTGATGGGCGCCGTCAAGTGTGCAAAGTTCTTGATGAACTTCCGATAAAAGTTCCCAAAGTTCTCCTGTTCTGCCGATGGCAGTTCCCTGACAGTCTATTTTTATGAAAATCCTCTCTCACTGAAACAAGTCGCCTCTACTATTCATAACAGTTGGAATAGAAGTGACCTAATCCTGCTGTCATCAGTAACTAACAGTTTGTAGCAGATGGAGCATCCAGATGAGACATGAACTTTCCAATAAATGGCATATTATAGCCAATAGCGGATAAGTAATTTAGTCCATTTCCAAGTTATGGGTTTCAAGTCAAGCAGCCTTTGTAGGTTCTGCCATTTAGCTGTGCACATGCAGAGATTAGCCATGTGAACCCAAAGAGAGAGGAAGAGAAGCTGGCTATTAGAAGATTCCTGTTTGATCAGTAATTAGAAACTGACAGTGGAGATAATCATTTATATGTTAAAGGGCACTCATTGGGACAAATAGGAATGTGCACCTGTTTTAGTGTCTTAATGATACATCTTATGATCTGGGATAATTTTCCTGTGGGAAAAAAATCAATACAGAATCTAATCAAAACAAATAAATTTAAATCTCTTGAGAATCCATCATGGGCTATTTCAAATAGAAACTTTTGAAGAGTTCCATATATCTCAGAGTTTCCCTGAAGTGCTTCTTTGCAACAACTAACTACCTCCCAGAAGCAATGAACCTTATTAACTGAAACCTTTCCCCTTGAGGTTATTTTTTACAAAACAGTTTTAGTTTGTTAAAACAACAGCTCTTTAATGAACCCAATTAACATGTACCAATGGGTCTTGTTGAAGACTAAGACTATTTTCGCCCTGAGTAATGTAATTAAAGAAGTTTTAATGAGAGACTGAGTAGCACTTAGCAAATTAAAACTTGTTCAAAAGCAGAAAGACAGTTTGAACACAGAAGTTCGTTCATCTAAATTATCTTTTTTCAAATAAATTATTTTTTTACAACGGTAATGTCAATGGTGGTGACATAGCCAGAATACGGCAGCCGGAAATCACTGAAACGTCCGGAAAAATCTGAACATATGGCAACCCTACAAGAAACAAATAATAGTACTAGTTTTGATTCAGCTCCAGTTAAATGCTTCCATTGTACTTAGACTGTGGATCTGGTTTTCTTTGAACCCACCACCACTGACATTACATGCTGGAAGTCTAGATTTTGGCGAATATCCTAAAAAAATAGCTCAAAAATGTCATTCATATATATATATATATATATAAAATGCTCAACCAATTTGGACAAAACTAAGAAAACCTCATCAACTTTGGCCAAAAGACAACAACTTCAGTGTCCGGATTTTCACCTTCTGAAATATAGCAACCCTGGTTTATTACATTTACCGTGTTGGTCTGGATATAGGCTATACTTTCAGCCCCAGACATGGCTTGTATGAAACCTGATTGTGGCCTATAATTGCACTCTTGTGAGGCAGCAGAAAAAGGAATGGAAAGTACAATGCAACATCATGGACTGAATTTTGAGAGTTTTTCAAAGCCAAACCTGGTTGCCCACTTTCTTCTTTGCTCTGCTGGTCTTTATGTTCATCATGGTCCTCTCTGAAAACAGCCTCTTTCTCTATCTGATCCAGGTGGATTCTGCTCTTCACACCCAATGTATTTTTTCCTTAGCCCGTTGGCCTTCATGGACATCTGTCAAACACTTGCCACTGGCCCTAAAATGGTTGTGGATTTTGTAAGCAAGATGAATGTCATTTCTCTGGCTAGATGTTCAGCTCAGATATTTTTCACTCTGATGATGGGTACGGCAGAATGCCTCATCCTTGCAGCAATGTCCTATGGCAGGTATGGGGCCATATGCAAGCTTTTGCAACATCCGGTCCTTACTAGGAGGAATATCTGCCTGGCTCTGATAGCGGCGGTTTGGTTGGAGACCTCTCTGCAAGTCTTGGTGCCCGCTGTTTAGGAAAGAGTCAGAAAGTACTGGGCACTTGCCTCTCCCACTTGGTGGTGGTGGGACTCTTCTATGGGGCAGCTAGGCTCAAGTACCTGAGACCCTTATGAGGAACAGCTAAGGGAGCTGGGCATGTTTAGCCTGGAGAAGAGGAGGTTAAGCGGTGATATGATAGCCATGTTCAAATATATAAAAGGATGTCATATAGAGGAGGGAGAAAGGTTGTTTTCTGCTGCTCCAGAGAAGCGGACACGGAGCAATGGATCCAAACTACAAGAAAGAAGATTCCACCTAAACACTAGGAAGAACTTCCTGACAGTAAGAGCTGTTCGACAGTGGAATTTGCTGCCAAGGAGTGTGGTGGAGTCTCCTTCTTTGGAGGTCTTTAAGCAGAGGCTTGACAACCATATGTCAGGAGTGCTCTGATGGTGTTTCCTGCTTGGCAGGGGGTTGGACTCGATGGCCCTTGTGGTCTCTTCCAACTCTATGATTCTATGATTCTATGATTCTATGACCCAAGACACCATTCCAGGACAAAATAGTTTCAGTGTTTTGTACCATCATCATGTCAGTTTGCATTTCTTAGTGCTGAAAGGATTGATCTAATGTATAGATAGCTTTCCTATTCTAATTCATTCAAGAGGGTTCTGGAAGCTACTGGAAGCTTCTCTGTGTGAGATAAGCAGAGGCAGAAAGGTTAACGATTGTTTAAACTAGGGGTAGGCAACCTAAAGTGCGGGGGCTGGATGTGGCCCAATCGCCTTCTCAGTCCGGCCTGCAGACTGTCCGGGAATCAGCGTGTGTGGTGTAGTGGTTAAGAGCGGTAGTCTCGTAATCTGGGGAACCGGGTTCGCGTCTCCGCTCCTCCACATGCAGCTGCTGGGTGACCTTGGGCCAGTCTCACTTCTCTGAAGTCTCTCAGCCCCACTCACCTCACAGAGTGTTTGTTGTGGGGGAGGAAGGGAAAGGAGAATGTTAGCCGCTTTGAGACTCCTTCGGGTAGTGATAAAGCGGGATATCAAATCCAAACTCTTCTTCTTCTTTACATGAGTAGAATGTGTCTTACCAATGCCTACCCATGGTTTAATGCTTGATGGTTTCACAGGTAAGGCAGAAAGTTTAGTTCAAAACAAAACTCTTTTCAGATAAACTTTTGAAGAGCACTCTCTTACAAACCAAGTCTTATGTAGGCTTTCCCCACCTAGAACAGCTATCAGAGCTCTAGCCAGAAACACCCAGTCAGCGCCTTCAAGCATTTAGCTAACCTTACTCACAAAGTGAAACCTTGTGTGCCTGTATCATCCTTATATGATTGTTATGCTGTCAGCATGTAACTTAAATTCTAGTCTTTCTCTCCTGACTGGTTGATTGTCTTGCCAGCTTTCATTGGTTGCTGGGTCACCAAGAGGCAGCCCCAAGGCGTGTCTGTCACACTCCCAACTACATTCTGATCACCTGCAGAGGTCTCCTTCAATTACCTAGGAGAAACTTTGGGTTTGCTTATGTGTACATTGCGCCATGTCTCTTAGGTTATGGATAAGCACTCAAAGGTTGGTTCCACACTTAGTCATACACAGAGTAGGCTCACTGAAATCAAGCATTCATTTCAGAAATGAACATTTATTTCAGAAACCAATGTTTATTTCAGAGGGCGGTATTCAACTCCTCGCATGTGCTGAATGACTTCTGCTTGCATCGCAGTGTGCCAGTATTGCTTTGTTCAGAGAACAAATCTAAGCCTGATTTGTATGTAGCAGAAATGGTCTCACATTTAAGCTTTTAACTTTAGTTCCCTCTGTAACAACGGCCATGTTGGGCGCAATTCCCCTTCCTATCAGCGCACAGAAAATCTAGGGTTGAAGGTTCGTTCTTTAGGCCCATAGCAAATAAGTTTCCTTTAATTGGGAGTTAAATTCTTGGTTGAGCTTTACAGACGAGAAATAAATTATAATAACATTGCAAAGTGAAAATGTTGATCTTTGACACAGAGCTGAGAAACCTTAATAAAATCACCTTTATATAAATCGATGGTGGATAGATGGATAGAGAGAGAAAATATTCCTCTTTCTGGATGCTCAGAACTTTTGGGCTTCCAATGAAGCCAAATGTTGGAAGAATCAGGGCGGATTAAGAAAGTACGTCTTCACCCAGTGCATAGCTAAACTGTGGAACTTGCTCCAACAGTGATGATCACCACCGTGGATGGCTTTAGACAAGTGTTGAACCAATTCATTGAGGAAGTTTTTGATGGTTGCCAGCCATGCTGGCTATATGCTGCCTCCACAGTTGGATTTTGAAGAAGAGGAAGAAGAAGAGTTTGGATTTGATATCCCGCTTTATCACTACCCTAAGGAGTCTCAAAGAGGCTAATAATCTCCTTTCCCTTCCTCCCCCACAACAAACACTCTGTGAGGTGAGTGGGGCTGAGAGACTTCAAAGAAGTGTGACTAGCCCACAGCAGCTGCATGTGGAGGAGCGGGGAAACGAACCCGGTTCACCAGATTACAAGTCCATCACTCTTAACCACTACACCACACTGGCTCTCACAGTTTGAGTTTGGTGGAATAGCTGAGAAATGGCCCTTGTCAATCCAGTACAGTCCTACTCTAGAATATCGTGTGAAGAGACCTGAAAGAAAGAAAAATGGTGCTGGGAATACTGAAAATTAAGGGAATCCCAGACTGATTTAGCAAATGGACAGATTCCATGTCATTTAGAGAAGTCCCTTCATATTTCTTAACAGGCGAATGCAGAAGCATCTCAAGGAACACCCATGTGCTATGCTATGGCAAGGTGCCCTAAAGGGCTAAATCCTTTCGAGATGCTTGCCACTACGGTCAACACCTCATTAATTGAAGACTGGGGATCAAATTCCCGAAAGCCAGCAATCAACCAGAATGCCCTACTGGAACCTACATTGTAAACCTTGAGTGGCTTTAGTGATGCAAACGCCAGTCTCAATTTAGGACCGATCAAAGTAACAGAAAACAGTTTTCCTCAAGGGATTTCACCCTGGTCACAATAGAACTAGAAACTATAAGTAATAAGCACCGGTTTCTACCCAAAGGACTCATGTCATCGGCAAGGGAGCTCAGCTCTGTTTCGTGCAGTATTTAGATGGAATAGTGTCTAAGACCTTTCAGCACGCCAGAGTCGCTGATGTCAGATCTCTGGCAGAAACCTTCCTACCTTTCGTTCAATAGGTTGGTGTGATGAAACAGGCAGAAGGTACATTACGAGGAGAGAGCGCCTGTCCATAGGTTAGCTCTCTGATGCTTTATGCAGGGTCTGTATAGAAGCCTGGATCTACTTGGTCCATAGTAATTCATCTAAGCTGTGTCCTTTAAGGAGCTAATTGTCTTTGAATATTGGAAATTTAGCCCTTCAAGGATCTAAACGGTTCTCTTTCAGCTAATATAGGAACACATGAAGGTATGTGCTTTTTTTTGTTACTGCTGTTGCGAAGGGTGGATCTGAACCAACCAAGTCCTATGATGAATGGTTGAAAGCCTTGGGGCTGTTTTGCCTGGAAAAGAGAAAGTTATGGGGACAAATCATAGCTGCCTTCAGATATCTGAAAGGCCGTATCAGAGACAATCATAGAATCGTAGAGTTGGAAGGGACCCAATGGTCATCTAGTCCAACCCCCTTTACTCCTCACAGAATTACAGCTCTTTCCCACCCCTAACAAAGTACAATTTCCAGGAATCCATGGGGGAATTCATCTGCTTTAAATGTATGAGGAGCACGCAGCTTTAAGCAAATGGCTAGCTCTTCTATAGAAATTAATGGAACATGTGGTTGGTGTGATAGCTCAGGCAGTAGAGCATGAGACTTTAAATCCTAGGATTGTCTGTTCAAGCCCCACATTGGGCAAAAGATTCCTGCAGAAGCCGTCCTGGTTTCTGATTTGATCCTAGACTTTTCCTTAGGTAAAGGTAAAAGGACCCCTGACCATTAGGTCCAGTCGTGATTGACTCTGGGGTTGTGATGCTCATCTCGCTCTATAGGCCGAGAGAGCTGGCATACAGCTTCTGGGTCATGTGGCCAGCATGACTAAGCCGCTTCTGGTGAACCAGAGCAGCGCACAGAAACACTGTTTACCTTCCCACCAGCACTTTGACATGCTTTTGGACTGCTAGGTTGGCAGGAGCAGGGACCAAGCAACAGGAGCTCACCCCATCGTGGGGATTCGAACTGCCGACCTTCTGATCGGCGAGTCCTAGGCTCTGTGGTTTAACCCACAGCTCCACCCGTGTCCCTCATCTTAGAAGATAGGAAGCTGCTTTATACCCAGTCAGACTACTGGTCCATTAAGCTCACCATTGTCCACACTGGCTGACTGTTGGAATCGGGGGATGAAAAGCCAGCTGGCTTGGCCCCAGATGGAGCGTCTCCTCTGTGAGCCTTGCCGCTGCAGAGATCCATCGACCTCTGCTCCTCCGACGTGCGTCTGTGACTCAAGCTGCCGTGCAGGCTTAAGCACACAGTACTCAGCAGGGTAAACAGCACAACAGATCAGGCTTGAGGCGTGGATACGATACTAAACTACGCATTTATTCTACATAAATCAGGATAAAGAAAACATGGCTTCTCTCCATGCCGTTCTTCTCGGAGAGAGAAAACAAAAGCAATACAGAGCAGAAGTTCTGTTCACGCCAGCAATCTGTGCTGGAATGTGAACAGACATGTGAAATGTAACAATCCACATATCTGCATCAAAGGGTGGAATGGAATTCCCAACACTGACAGCAGGGCTTCAGACAGGGCAGTCTCTCCCACCCCTACTAGAAGATACCTGGGATTGACCCTGGAGATGCTCCACCACTGAGCTGCAGCCCTGGCCCAGCACACTTAGGAAATTTCTGAATGGAGATCTATGAACTTGCTGGAAACTACCATCAGCACCTTTCCATTGATATCCAAATACAGTAGTACCTTGGGTTAAGAACTTAATTTGTTCTGGAGGTCTGTTCTTAACCTGAAACTGTTCTTAACCTGAAGCACTGCTTTAGCTAATGGGGCCTCCTGCTGCCGCTGCGCCGCCGCTGCACGATTTCTGTTCTCATCCTGAAGCAAAGTTCTTAACCCGAGGTAATATTTCTGGGCTAGTGGAGTCTGTAACCTGAAGCGTATGTAACCTGAAGCGTATGTAACCCGAGGTACCACTGTATCTTTACGTTACAAGTGCTACAAGGCTTTGTTAGCATGGTTGTGTCTGACATTGGGGGGGGGTTGGGGGGGTCAGATGAAGACCTTGTGCCTTTTAAAACGTTGTTGTTTGAAATGTCCATGTAAAAAACATTTAACCTGGGGCCCCTCCAGAATTCTGATGTTTTGCTTTGCTTTGCTTTGCTTTGCTTTGCTTTGCGGGTGCATTCCACAACATGCCGTTGATGCACTCATTGCACATTTGTGGCAGTGGGCTCATTGTTCTGTCATGCTCCCCCAATGCTATTGCAATATTGCATCTGAAGGAGCGTCTCCAACGCCATTGTTCAGCCCGGACACTGAGGTCCAGCTCTGAGAGCCTTCTGGCGGTTCCCTCACTGTGAGAAGCAAGGTTACAGGGAACCAGGCAGAGAGCCTTCTCGGTGGTGGCGCCCGCCCTGTGGAACGCCCTCCCGTCAGATGTCAAGGAAATAAACAACTATAGAAGACATCTGAAGGCAGCCCTGTTTAGGGAAGTTTTTAATGACTTTTGTTAGAATCCGCCCAGAGTGGCTGGGGAAACCCAGCCAGATGGGTGGAGTATAAATAAAATAATAATAATAATAATAATAATAATAATAATAATAATAATAATAATTTATTATTACAGTGGTACCTCGCAAGACGATAGCCTCGGAAGATGAAAAACTCGCAAGACGAAAGAGTTTTTCGTTTTCTGAGTTGCTTCGCAAGACGGATTTCCCTATGGGCTTGCTTCGCAAGACGAAACGTCTTGCGCCTTTTTAAAAAACCGCCAATGCATTCCTATGGGAAACCGTCAATACACAGTGGTGCTTCGCAAGACGAAAAAACTCGCAGAACGAAAAAACTCGCAGAACGAATTAATTTCGTCTTGCGAGGCACCACTGTATTATTATTATTATTATTATTGCTGTCTTGAGGAGCACCCTTGCACCATTGATCAACAAAAGTGGAACAATAACACCCCCCCCCAAAAAGCAAACCTTTGTGGTAAGCAAAATTTCAGCAGGAAGTTATTGGACGTGCACCAATAGCGAAGGATGTAGTATGTCCACCCAAAACCTTTTGCAGGGACAAAGAGTATTGAAAGTGAGATAATATCTAACTTCCCCATCATGAGCCCCCAAATCATCGTTAATACACAGCAAAAAAGAAAGAAAGAAAGAAAGAAAGAAAGAAAGAAAGAAAGAAAGAAAGAAAGAAAGAAAGAAACCCTGGCATTTCTGTGAGTTCCTTCTCCTTAAATCTTGTCTTTTTGTCTTCAGCTCCAGCCCAAGGAAAAGGCAATGGGTCATGAAAATGCAACATCCTGGACAGAGTTTCATCTTGTGGGGCTTCTGCATCTAAGGACCCCCACCTTATTTTTTAGCATCGTTCTGTTTATGGCTTCCGTTGCTCTGCTGGGAAACTGTCTCCTGCTTCTCCTAATCCAAATGGACTCCTCGCTTCATACGCCAATGTACTTTTTCCTTAGTCAACTGTCCTGCATGGATATGGGCCAGATCCTCATTGTAGTCCCTAAAATGTCTGCGAACTTTTTAACGCAGAGGAGCACTATTTCGCTCGGCGGTTGTGTGGCCCAGATCTTCCTCACTCTGACCATGGGGAGCTCAGAGAGCCTCATCCTGGCCGTCATGTCTTACGACAGGTACGTGGCCATCTGCAGGCCCTTGCAGTACCCCACCCTCATGCGGAGAACCACCTGTCTCATCATGACTGTTGGGATCTGGTCTACGGCATCGCTGACCATCATGGTCATTGCGATTTACGTCCACTCTCTGCCGTACTGTGGCTCGAACGTGATCGACCATTTCGTGTGCGAGTTCCCGGCTTTGCTGAAGTTGTCCTGCGCTGACACCTCTGCCTTTGAGATTGTGGTATACCTTGACAATGTGGTCCTCCTACTCTTCCCCATCTCAGTCATTGTTTCCTCTTACGTCGCCATTCTGGTGCAAGTCTTGAGGATGCGCTCGACCGAGGGAAGGCACAAGGCTTTAGGGACTTGCCTGTCCCACTTCTGTGTCGTGGGCATCTTCATCGGGGCATCTATGCTGACCTACACCGCTCCTATGAACTCTTACTCAGCACAAAGGGCCATGATCTACTCAGTGTGCATTACTGTCGTCCCCCCAATGCTCAACCCTTTTATCTACAGCTTGCGCAACAGGGATGTCCTAGCAGCTCTGCGAAAGCTCTTTGTGAAATGTGTGGCGTATTAACGGCACCTCGAGGGGCAACAAAATTTCACACTCGTTCAGTTTTCGAAATAAATATTCAAGGTTTTAAGGTAGAACCACGACACCATGTCAAACGCCTTTGCAACAGGGGGTGGGGAAGAACAATCAAAAACACGTGTCCATACTGATATGATACATTTGCTTACAAAATTATAGGAATCACTCAGTCTCCAAGGCAAATCTTCTTTACCTTGTTATCTCTTAGTCGAAGGTGAACCTTCAGATCTTGTCAGACTTGACTGCAGCTTCCATCATCCCTGCCACTTGGCCACTGCGGAGCCAGTGTGGTGTCATGGTTAGTGTGTTGGACTTTGAGGGTTCGAATCCCCACTCAGCCATGAGGCTCGCTGCGTGACCTATGGTCAGCCACTGTCTCTCTGCTTAACTTACTTCATAGTGTTGCTGTGAGGATAAAATTGGTGGAGGGAGAGAATCATGTCCACTACCTTGAACTCCGTGGGTAAAAGTTGGGATATAAATGCAATAAATAAACAAAACAAACAAAATGAATGTATGTGGGCAGAAAGACAGCAAAATCTGGAAGAAGGAAACATAGAAAGAGAAGGGCTGAAGCAGTAAGGTAACTCACAGAGTCTAATTCAGGTTGATTAAGGGTGTTGACTTGTATTAGAATGATGCAGCAGTTCTAGGGATCAATACAGCTATTTCACTGCAGGTAAAGTCCCTTTCTACAGCAGCCAGTCCTTCAGAAACACAAGAGTCTAACTGAACTCTTTTTAAATCTAGAGCGTCTCTGACTCTCTGTGATGCACATCACGCTTATCGCTTAGAGTAAAACCAAAGCACACACAGAGATCTGGGGCACGTGCAAAGTTCCAGTTGCACTGAGCTAGTTAATAACAATGGTGCTTATGATCTTTATGTACACATTTTGCTCCAGCTCTCCATTTTATCTTCTGTAACCATTTTGGCAGATTTTATCCACAAAGCCATTTTATCCTCTGCATAGCTCTGGCATTTTGTAAGACTAAACAGATTTCTGCTTCGTCCAAACAGGGACTCAGCAATCATGTGCTAATTCCCCCTAGGAATTAAGGAACAATGCAGCAACCCCATGGCATAGCATGACTTGGGGCGCATAATCTTGAAATATCATGCCTACTTGGGGTGCGGGTGGTCTAAACCATTGAGCCTCTTGGGCTTGCTGATCGGAAGGTTGGTGGTTCAAACCCCCATGATGGGGTGAGCTCCCATTGCTCTGTCCCAGCTCCTGCCAACCTAGCAGTTCGAAAGCACACCAGTGCAAGTAGATAAATAGGTGCCGCTGTGGTGGGAAGGTAAATGGCATTTCCATGCGCTCTAGTTTCCGTTACGGTGTTCTTTTCTGCCAGAAGCGGTTTAGTTATGCTGGCCAAATGACCTGGAAAGCTGTCTGTGGACAAACGCCGGCTCCCTCGGCCAGAAAGCGATATGAGCGCTGCACCTCATAGTCACCTTTGACTGGACTTAACCGTCCAGTGGTCCTTTACCTTACCGTCTACCTTTACTTGTTGATCCAAATTTATACACATGTGGGTTAATGTGTGACTAGGGGCATGTCGCATTAATATGCCTAAATGCTTGTCATTTCAATTTCAATGCCTCCATGCCACCAAATGCTAGGGCTTTTGAGATCTGTGGTACAATCTCCAATTTTCTCATTACTTCTTTACCTGGTGCATTGGTATCACCCAATAAAACTCAGCAAAAGTCTTAATTATCTAGTATCTAAGCCAGAAATGGAAAAATAACATCTAGGACATTTTTCTTCCTATTAGCAAGCGTTAGGCATAAGTGAAATAATAGGGCCCTGGACTCAAGCCAGTGAAGTCCTTGCATCAGCTGATGAGTTTGTTCTGACTTTAATCCCTAAGGTGTGAACTTTTCCAACTTCAGTAATCCCTAAGGCTGAAAGTCGAATAATACGTTAAAAAGTTAACCCTTACAGTGTTATTCCCTTACTGTGCGATTCTAACTATGTAAATCAGAGACATTAAGTCCTATTGAATTCAGTTGGGGTATTTCTCCCAGGTAAGAAGGCTTAGGATTGCAGCCTTCTGGCTAATGACATAATAGCCAAAATATATTTTAGGCCTGCCTGAATATTTTGACTTGCAATGTGACGCTCAGTGACCCCGAGCATCAGCAATTGGGAAGGAAAAGCGGGACATTCCAGGGATCCAATCAGAAACAGGGGTGGCTTCTGTAAATGTGGGACGGTCCCTGGAAAAGAGTGACACTGGGAGGGTCTGGGGTTTCTGGCGTCGTCAGCTACTGTGAGAACAGGATGTTGGAATAGATGGGCCAGGTTCTTTGGTCAATGGGTCCCCTACTGGGATGTGTGCCTTTGGCATGGTGACCTTGGCCTTTTGAGTGGTGCTGACTGCATTTATAGTACACAGGAAATTCACTCAGTTGGCTCCACTCACATAGTTCTGATATTCACTTATCTTCTCCAACAGTCCTCAATCACGCTCTGTGGGTATGTGATGTGAAGGCAATCACAGAGCATTTTAGATGCTTGCAGCTAGAGATAGTGGATTATTCCCTTAAACAACAATAAATGGTCATTGTCTTTAAAGCATCCTAACTTTTTATTTGAGGCCTCCTAGTTTGTAAGATTGAGGGATGCTGGTGGCGCTGTGGGACTAGGACTTGCCTAGGACTTGCCAATCAGAAGGTTGGCGGTTCAAATCCCCACAACAGGGTGAGCTCCCGTTGCTTGGTCCCAGCTCCTGCCCACCTAGCAGTTCGAAAGCACATCAAAGTACAAGTAGATAAATAGGTACCACTCTGGTGGGAAGGTAAACGGTGTTTCCGTGCGCTGCTCTGGTTCACCAGAAGTGGCTTAGTCATGCTGGCCACATGACATGGAAGCTGTACACCGGCTCCCTTGGCCAATAAAGTGAGATGAGTGCCGCAACCCCAGTCGGCCACGACTGGACCTAATGGTCAGGGGTCCCTTTAACTTTACCTAGTTTGTAAGATTAATACTAGCAGCTTGCTGAATATTGACGCAAAATGTTCACATCCCTTTGATGATTTTCGAATACAATTTCTTTCCTCATTAATTGCTGGATAATGCTCAGCGATGGGGAAATGGGATAAAGTTTTGGTGCAGCACTAATCATAAAGTCTTCCCATCACTTTGTGTGGACTCAGCTATACAGCTGCAAATAAAACGTTTTGAATGGGTTGTAATAGACAATAGATGGCGACAGTGAGCTACGCCAAATTCGATGTGTTTTTCTAAACTTTTTTTTTTAAGCCTTTTTACGGCGTTTTTTATATGTGTGTAGATTCCACCTGTGTCTTGCCGTGCCAAATGCAGGGGCCTTCCTACAAGGCCTCAAAGCATTGTCAAACATATTCCACACCTCGTCTTCTCCTTCATAGAGACTGCTTAGCCATTGCCACTGCAATATCGCCGTGAGATGCTGTATGCAATTCTACAGGAGCTTGAAGTGTGTGGCTGTTATAATACAGACCCTCCAAGTATCCCTATTTTCCAGGGACACCCCTGATTTAGAGAAGTTGTCCCAGTTTCTGAGTTGATCCTGGAATGCCCCATTTTTCCTTAGGAAGTCCCTATTTTCATTGGAGAAATGTTGGAGGGTATGGAGTAATCCAACCCCCAAGCTGCCTGAAGGCAATCCTGTATAGGGAAGTTTTTTAAAAAAAATGTTTAATGTTTTATTATGTTTTTATATATTTTGGAAGCAGCCCAGAGTGGTTGGGGCAACCCAGTCAGATGTGTGGGGTATAAATAGTAAACTTATCATTATGGAATGGGATGTCCCTATTTTCATTGGTGAAATGTTGGAGGGTATGTATAATATACTCAACAGTGAGGCCGTGGTTGGCAGCTAAATTGTGAGCCAGATTCTTAATAACTGATAATAAATGAACCCCATTCATCCTCTACATATTAGGGAGGTGTCTGCAGCCCATATCGAAGCAGCCTGTATTGGAGAAATTCTGACTGCCTTAGAACTGATGCTAAGTACTCTTGAGTCATGCTCAACCCAAATTGTTGGACCAGTTACAAAGCTTTGGTGTCAGTTTGTAAGCCCAATGTGATACATATTTATGCCTCTCACAAGGAATCGGGAAGGGAAGGGAAGGGAAGGGAAGGGAAGGGAAGGGAAGGGAAAGAAGGAAGGAAGGAAGGAAGGAAGGAAGGAAGGAAGGAAGGAAGATCCTTTCTATCAAACTTTGGTAGAAGAAGAGGAGGAGGAGGAGTTTGGACTTGATATCCTGCCTTTCACTCCCCTTAAGGAGTCTCAAAACGGCTAACAATCTCATTTCCCTTCCTCCCCCACAACAAACACTCTGTGAGGCAAGTGAGGCTGAGTGACTTCAGCGAAGTGTGACTAGCCCAAGGTCACCCAGCAGTTGCATGTGGAGGAACGGGGAAGCGAACCCAGTTCACCAGATTACGAGTCCACCGCTCTTAACCACTACACCACCCTGGCTCTCATCAGTTCCCATAAAGTAAATTATGATGGAAAGGCAAACTCCCAGCTACATTCAAATATCCCCACAGGAGCATTTTCTCCACCCTCTTGAGAACTTCTGTGCTGGGATGTTGGCTACAGGTGAGAGAGTCAGCCACTCCTTCAGACTGCTCTTGCTCCCCCATGGAAAGATTGACAGATATTTGGACAGGTAAGAGACCTAGAAAGGAACAGTTACAGAGACCTAAGCTATAAAGGGAATCAAGCAGAAGAACGTCAACCTCATAAAAAAAAACCTGAATGGAGGCCTGTACTTCTCCCCGGAATCTTCTGCTCTCTCATTCATGTTATTTAGTGGGCATTGGCTTGGAGGAACCCATGTCTGCAGAAGTAGCATATGTTGCTATCTTTAGATTCCCATTATCTAGTGGGGCGGGCAATGTACTGTTTGAAGTCTGACTTGTAGCTTCCACTTCTGAAAGTATTACTTAATAAGTTGGGGAGCCAAATTCCCAAATATACAGGAGTGTGATCGTTTCTCCTTAGAGTTTTTAAATACTGATTATAATATAGATTTTAAAAAGGCACCTTTTTCTCTTACTGCTAGACCCTGTGGGACTAAGTAAAGATTTTGCAGATATAAAGTAGGAGATGTAGATTTTAAAATGTACAAGAAAGAGCATTATTTATAGTTCACAAGGTCTGGATTGTTTTCCTAGCTGACCTCAAATCAAGCAATTTAGGGTTTGTGATTCTGAATATTTTAAGATGTGAAAAGCAATCAAGAAAATTAAATATTGATTGTGGTTTTCTCTCTCTTTTTCTTTTGGAGTTATAAAAATATTTATGGTTTTCAAAATGTAAGAAAAATAGATGCCATTCTCTCAGAGTAACAACTCTGTTCTAAAGAATGTACTGTAAATCATTTTTTGCTTGCAACAAGAAAAAGGCTGTAACACTTTAAAACTGAATTATGGTCAATAGTTTATGGTGGAGGACATGAGCAAGATTTAATTAAATCAATGGTTGGAGCACTGAAAGTTCACAGCAGAACATCTAAAGGCCAACAGCTTCTAAAAATCACATCGGTTTTCTACTTATTGGCAGAAACACATGCGTTAGACACAGGTATGTGATTCTTAATATTTATATAGGTTGCATTTTCAACACAGCTTTTTGTGGTTGGCATATCTGATGATGATAACATCAATTTTCATACACAAAATCCTTTGCAAGTGAATGTGGGATAGGCAAACACAATCCAAAGGGGGGGGGACACAAGTGTTTTGTGTGTGTGTGTGTGTGTGTGTGTGTGTGTGTGTGTAACCAGCACACCTGAAATTGTGAACCTAATTCTGGTGCTGAGAAGAGCAAATCTGTTTGAGGTGAAGGATCTTTCTTGCTTCAGTATCAATTATATGGTTGCATCCCTGTTTACAAAATACAAGGTGAGAAAAAGACCCCAGAAACAGAAATGTATCTCAACAGATCTCAACAGAGAACAGAAATCTACACGAACACAGAATTCTATGGCATATTCTACACTGACTTTGGGCAGAATACATAGTTCCCTCTGTGTGCTTATCAGAGCCTTTGAAGTAATGTGAATGTTACTTTAAAAAAAAAAAAGTTTACCATTTCTCCAATGAACTCAGGGCACTATGGGTGAGATACCCAGGGCTTTTTTCTTTTCAGCCAGAACTCACCGGAAATCAGTTCCAGCACCAATAAGGTGGGTGCCATTGTCATTTGTAAGAAAACAAGGGAGGTGTTCGTTGTGAGTTCCAGCACCTCTTTTTCTAGAAAAATAGCACCACTGATACCCGCTTTAGTGTCCGGTGTAATAGTGGCAAATGATAATACAAATGTCCACTCAATTCCATGTCTTGTTCACAACAACCCTGGGCATTAGGCAATGCTGAGAGGTAGCAAGTAGTCTTTTGTTTGTTGCCATTTGGTAACCCTCCGTCTTCCAGAAGATTTGCACGAGAGCTGGACCATCAAGAAGGCTGATCGCCGAAGAATTGATGCTTTTGAATGATGGTGCTGGAGGAGACTCTTGAGAGTCCCATGGACTGCAAGAAGATCAAACCTCTCCATTCTTAAGGAAATCAGCCCTGAGTGCTCACTGGAAGGACAGATCCTGAAGCTGAGACTCCAATACTTTGGCCACCTCATGAGAAGAGAAGACTCCCTGGAAAAGACCCTGATGTTGGGAAAGATGGAGGGCACAAGGAGAAGGGGACGGCAGAGGATGAGATGGTTGGACAGTGTTCTTGAAGCTACCAGCATGAGTTTGACCAAATTGCAGGAGGCAGTGGAAGACAGGAGTGCCTGGCATGCTCTGGTCCATGGGGTCACGAAGAGTCGGACACGACTAAACAACAACAACATAGTTCAATCTGGCAACTCACGCCGTTGGCATCTATGCAAATTTGCCATTTCAAACTTTGGCACCATTGCAAATTGCTCACCGAAAGCGTTAGTTAGCTGGGGAGTTACCTTTGAGTTTTGAGACACAAAGACACCCGGGGAGCCTTTCTCTTACTCACTTCTTTCCTGTGTCTCCCCTCTGGCCATGTTGTCAAGTGAAGACAAGCAACTTACTTTTAGGAAGAGCTAAGGGGAAGGGGGAAAGTTGCAGTGCACAAATGATTGGGAATATACAGCTATCAGGCTAAAGAAGTCTGTCAAGCTAAAAAATAATAATGGCAGGATCTGCTGTTGGTCATCATTCCTCCTGATCCTTGGCCCACCACACACAATAGCTGTATTTTGGGAATGGTGAATAGGTCAGACCATCAAAACCCAAATGGCCAATTTTCTCCAGCTCCCAGCTGCTAATACGTGCTGTGAAGAGCTCCACAAGAAGCCCATCTCAAAGCCAAATGGCTACTTCTGGGTGGTTACAAGGCTGTCGAGACTACCCAGTACTCAAAGCTGTGTCACAATACTAGACTTTCTCACTCTCTCCCTTTTAATTATTGTTAATATGACATGTTTTTATGTTGGCTAAGCCATTGTGGGAGGTCACAATATGGTAAGATAAAACAGACAAACTATTCCCCCACCCCTTGACTTTTTATACTCATTTTTTTGTGCTTGTATTTCTTCAACATAAGAAGTGGAGATTTGAGAACGATGTGTTTTGCACCCTTTTTTCTTCTATTTATTTATCTCTTTCCCTCTTTTCTCATTAAGATTTTCTGTATGGTTCGTTCCTACTGTAACGTTCCATTGTTCTATTTGTGTTATAAAATTTTAACAGCAAAAAATTATCGAAACAAAAACTGATAACTAATAAAATAAAATAAAAATAGCATGTAACATTATGGTGGAAAACTCTTTGAAAGGGCTAGCCTGGGCTGGATCTATTCCCTCTCTTTCCAGGTTTCCTCCATGTCTCCAACAGGATGGTTTTAGCTGCGTAGCTTACCCTCAAAAACCACTTGTAACTGAAGACGGCATGTTTTATTTTTAAATGTTGCCACTCCACAGTTATAATATTATAACATTATAATATTAAGGGTGCTTTACCTAATTTTTTTCACAGGGAAGTGTGACTTCCATTCGCCACATATTCTCTCCTTGTATCTTACTCAGCTGAAATCCAGACAAATGAAGAAGGAATGGGGGATGAGAATAAAACGTCGTGGACGGAGTTTCTTCTTGTTGGACTTCAGTATCAAAGGTCACCCACCCTTTTCCTTGGTGTCATCCTCTTCATGTCGCTTATCGCTCTCCTTGGAAACAGCCTCCTCCTGTTCTTAATTAAAATGAGCTCCGGTCTACAGACCCCAATGTACTTTTTCCTCAGCCAACTGGCCTTCATGGACCTCTGCCAAGTTCTCTCCATCGTTCCCAAAATGACCGTGGATTTCGCAACCCACAGCTACACCATTTCACTCTATGGATGTGCCGTCCAGATTTTTGTCACGCTGGTCATGGGAGGGGCAGAGTGCCTCATCCTGGCAACCATGTCCTATGACAGGTACGTGGCTATCTGCAGGCCACTCCAATATCCAGTCCTCATGAGGAGCAAAATCTGCAACATCATGTCAGTCGCTGCCTGGTTCTGGTCTTCTGTGCAGGCCCTGAACTGTTCCCTCTACGTGCTGCCTCTTCCCTACTGCAAGTCCAACGTGATTAGACACATCGGTTGTGATTATACAGCGCTTTTAAAGCTTTCTTGCTCCGACAATTCTGCATTTGAAAAATCAATATACCTCGGAACATTCCTAGTATTCCTCATCCCCATCTCAATCATCCTGGCTTCCTACACAGCCATCCTCCTTCAGGTTCTGAGGTCCCGCTCCTCCGGAAGTAGCCACAAGGCCCTGGGGACTTGCTTGTCCCACTTGTGTGTGGTGGGGATCTTCTATGGTTCGGCCATTTTAACATACATGACCCCCGTATCTTCCTATTCAGCAGAAAAGGCTATGATCAACTCAGTGTTCATTACCATTGTCCCAGCCATGCTGAACCCATTCATATACAGCCTGAGGAACCGAGACGTTTTAGCAGCTCTGAGGAGACTTTTGGAAAAATGCATATTGTGTAAATAGTTGGACAAGAAAAGAATATATTAGGAACTTGCATACAATGCTACTACTACTACTGTGATTTGCTTTCTATAAGGGATCTCAGTGCTATTTTACAATACAATAAAAACATTCATATACCCATTTCATATGTACAAACTGCTAAATAATTGCACATATAAAAATCTCTTTAAAAAACCATTACATACATAAAAACAATTTCAGATTCAACACAGATGCCAAGTGGAATGACTTGGAAGATTTACTGGAAGAAAAGAACGACAAAAGCAAGTTTGTCCAAACATATTTTAATCTTTTGATCGTTAAGATAAATTATAGAACAAAAATTGAGTAAGATGGAAAGAATTTGCTGAAATAGTTAATTGAAATAGAATACAAAAAAGGGAGGTGTGAGGAGGTCGATGAAACAAGTTAATGAAAGGTAAAGATATGGAATATTGGACTTTTTTCTCTCTCCCCCCCCCTTTTTTTGTATTGTTGTATTGCTATTTTATTGTAATTGTAATGTATGTTTTGTTAAATTTTTTATTGTTTCTTTTTCTTTCTTTTTCTTTTTTCTGTAATTTCCAAACTTCTAATAAATATTTTTTAAAAAAAACCAAACAAACATATTTTAATCTTTTGATTGGAAAGAAAAAGTATCCAAATGCTTTCATGGGGAACACAGTGAGGCTGCTTTCCTTCCCTTCCTCCCCACCCAATTCCCTGCTCCCTGAGTGTGCCAGATTGCTCCAGACAGCCCAACCCAGAGTTGTTTCTGCTTGACTTTGCCAAAGTCCAGGTCTCCCTTATTTGGTTTCGGCTTTGGCTGGGCCCAGACCTAATGTACATTATCCCACCAAATGTCTGAGTCACAATCCAGAGAAAGGCTTCTTAAACAAAGAGCAGCATTGCTGCAAGACAGGCGCGGTTTGTGGTGAGAGATAGTTCTGCAACCCTGGCCTCCCAGTAGCAGCACCTCTGCTATTTATGAGGAAAGTGATGGGGTGATGAATGGCAGTGCTGAGAGCAGGGCAGTTTGAGTGAAGTGGAAGAGCCAATCTGGCGTGCCCAAGCTGTCACAATCTTCCCACCGCCCTGTCCCTTTAAAAAAAAAAAATAAAAAAAAATTTTATTAGGTATTTTATACTTCTATCAAGAAAGACAATATAGAATAATAAAAGAAAAAGAAAGAAAAAACAGTACACAAATTCAACAAACAATACATCCACAATAGAAACTGAAGTAAAAACAATATAACAATACAACATGAAAAAGGAAAAAAAACAAAAGTAAAAACACACATCCAGATTTTATATCCACATCTTTCATTAGCTTATTTCCTCGACTTCCTCACACCTCCCTTTTTTGTATTCTAGTTCAAATTATCTAATTCAACAAATCCTTTCCCTCTTCTTCAATTTAATATTTAATTTATCATAATACAATTTAATTTTCAATTTCCCAATTTAACGCATTAACACTTACTGTTCATATCATTCTTAATATTCCTTCTGCTAAAACCGTATAACTTCATTCCAATATACTTCTAACATTCATTAATTTTACAATATTTTTGTAAACATACTTTAATTTTTTTCCAATCTTCTTCCATCGTCTCTTCTCCCTGGTCTCGGATTCTGCCGGTCATTTCCGCCATTTCCATATAGTCCAGCCCTGTCCCACCCTACTAACCATCCTGGTGGTACATGGCAGTGATGCTGCTCCTGGGAGGCCGAGCCTGCAGTGCCTCCCCTCACTGCTGGCTATTCCTACTCCAAGCACTTGTCCCTGTTTGAACTCACACAAGAGAGTTTGAGCTTTGGCATAGCTCTGCTCTCAGCCATGGCCTGGCATTCAAGGAATGAGGTCTATCCCCACGGCAGAGTCCAAACTCTAAATATACCGTACTTTTCCGTGTGTAAGACTATGGTTTTTTTCTTTTAAAATCATGCTAAAAAGTAGGGGTCGTCTTATACATGGGTGGCATAGCTGTCAACGTTTCCCTTTTTTAAAGGGAAATTCCATTATTCCAAATAGGATTCCTCACAAGGAAAAAGTTGACAGCTGTGATGGGTGGTCCATAGGGTGGACGTTATATTGGTTGCTGCCGTGGCTGCCAGCAACTATATTGCGTTTTATTGGTTGCTTTGTCAATGGGTGGTGTTGATTGGCTGATGCTCTGGCAGTTGGGCGGGCAATTGGCAGCTTCTGCTGGTGATAGGACAGACGGGATGTTGATTTTGTGACACGTGCAAAAGCTCTACAGCTCTGGACAATCCTCCACAAAAAAGCTTGACAACTCTGTGGCATCTCTCCCCCCCCCCCATTTTCTTAAATCTGAGTCCCCCAAAATAGGGGTAGTCTTATACGCAGGGGTGTCTTACAGACAGAAAAGTACGCTACTTTTTGAAGTGAGGCAATGAGAACTGTATACAGTGTTCCAAACGTGATCGCACCATAAATTTCTATCATGATATTATTCAGAATAAAAAGTAAACTGTTTCTCTAATGGATGTCTAAGTCTCCAAATGTCCATTAAATTACAATTCTTTTTCAATGAAAAGAAAGTCTTAGGTAGTTTTCCTTCTTTACTTATTCCTTTGTCTCTTAGTCTATCCATTTCCAATGAAACTACTCCATTCATATCTCCCATTATTATAATCTTTTGGTCCATATACTCAAACAGTTTTTCTTCTAAGTTTTTGTAAAATTTGGTCTTGTTTCCATTAGGTGCATAGATCCCAACAATTATTAAATTTTCCCCTTGCCATTTGATCTGGACAGCAATAATTCTTCCTTCTTCATCCTTAAAAAATTGCTGAGATTCTATTTTGTTTTTTATATATAAAACTACCCCTCTTTTTTTAGCTTTGTCCGAAGATATAAATTCATTTCCTAATCTTTTATTAATCAAAATTTTTCTGTGCCTTCTTGCCACATGTGTCTCTTGTAGACAGATGATATCCAGATTTTTCCTTTTCAAATATTGTTCAATTTTATTCCGTTTTTTTCTGTCATTCATCCCATTAATGTTCCAATTCCATAATTTCAACGCCATGATGTCTTCCTAATTAAATTAATTTAGATTACTTTTCTATAACCTGTCTACTTCTTCTTCTTCTTGTTGTTCCTCTTCTGTCTTTTTCCCGTTCTCTTCTTCCTCTTCCTCCAGGTCGGTCCCACCTGTAGCTCCAATTCCTCTTTCCACTCCTTTAGCTTCTTCCTCATCTGCTCTCAGTTCCTTATATCTTCTAAGAAATTTGCCTGTTTCCTCTGGACTCGTAAGTCTATGCTTCTTACTTTTATAAAAAAAGGAAATCCCCTCCGGGAATTCCCATTTGAATTCAATCTTGTTTTTATTGAGAATTTGCACCAGTGATTTATATGGCTCTCTACGTTTCAATAATCTAATTGGAATGTCTTTGAAAATAATTATATAATTCCCATCAATATTTAATCTTTTTTCTCTGTTCTTCTGAAGTATCAGGTTTCTCATTTCTTTATCTTTAAAAGTGATCAAACAGTCTCCTGGAAATTTTCTTGATTTGGTTGATCTTACTCTCATCCTGAAAGCATTTTGCACTGTTTTGCAACCTCTTCTGTTTCAAACTCTAACTATTGTGCTATCTCTGTTATTAGTTTCTCTCTGATATTTTCACCCTGTGTCTCGGGCACAGATCTCAACCTAAGATTCACTTCCCTGTGCCTTTGTTCATTCATGGCAATCGCATCCCAAATCTCCTCCTGTGACTTATTCATTTCCGACATCCTTATTCATTTAGACACCTCTTTTATTTGACCTTTCAATTCATAATTAATTAAAAATTGAATATGGATGATTGGCAGAGAAGCTGAAGGAAGTCCAAAAGAGATAATATGTGAAAAATTTCGATGTGGTTGATGTATATTTGTATTGAAAATGAATAAAAATTATTTATATATATAAAAAAATTCTATCATGATATTATGGTATCTTCAGTTTTATTTTCAGTTCCTTTCCTAATGATCCCTGGCATGGAATTAACCTTTTTTACATAGCTACCACACTCTGGATACCTTACGACCCCAAGGGCTCATTCCTGGTCCATCTTTGCCGCCTGACACGTTCAGACCCTGTGTCAGGAGCTAGAGTAAAGCGTAGGTCAACAATAAAAACATGGCGTCAGTGACGTTAACGTTTTATTCAAAACAGCTAAACAGTGCAGGCCTAGTAATTCCAGTAACTCTTGCCTCAATGAGACAGTAGCGAGGTGCGTTCGAAAACGGAAGCATTTACTTCTGGGTTTTCAGCGTTCAGGTTCGAGACGTTCTAGAACAGAGATACCACTGTACTTTTGAGATACACTCATACTTCCCAAAAGTGTTGGATTGCTCTCTATGTGTATGTGATGTGAAGGCAATCACAGAGCATTTTGAATGCTTGCTGGTAGAGATGGTACGTGTGTGTGCACGTGTGTGTCTTCCCTTAGGCAATAATAAATGGCAATTATCTTTAAAAATAGCCTGACATTTCTTTTTCTTGAGACCTTCTATTTATAAGATTAATACCAGTAACTAAGTGAATGTTGACATAGCAACAATTACCAAGTTCCCGGCATTCATAATATGCTTATAGGCCACTGGTCAGGAACTACATGAGTAGATTTCTCAAGACCTGTTTTGGACATGTTGCATATTTACTGCTAAAACATGGACATAATATTGAAGTTTGACCATCTCTCAAAGGTATTCAGCTGGCTGAATGTCAGAATTTGTTGACATTTCTTGCTGGCCCCTAAAATGTAAAGAATTACCAGAAGCGATGTAGAAGTTACAATAATCACTATCAGATGTTAGAAGAAGTTCTAACAATCACTATCATGATTGAGATGTGGAGAAAGACCATAATGAATGTTACTTGAAAGTTCTCTTCCCCTGTGAAAGGGGCTTCCTCCCCCCCCCTTTTTTTGCCTCATTCTCTGTGTACTTTAGAATTTCTTTAAAGTTTTGGTGGGTTTGTGGTTTACATTCCTTTCATCTAGCAAAGTGGGGGGGGGGTTGGTGTTGGTGGGGGGGAATGGACAAGAATTTCCATATGGAAAATGTGCTTTGAAAGTATGTTTGAAGTTTGAGTTGTAGCTTCCAGTGTGCCTTAATTGAAGTCAGGGGGCCAAAATTCCCAAACGTATAGGAGAGTGATCCTTTCTTCATGAAGATTTTAAATACTGTTGGTGAAAATGCTGGTTGTGATGCGGCAGATGTAGATTTAAAAAATGTCGCTATGTAAGAGAGACTATTTTTCAATAGTTCAGAGAGTCTGAATTGTTTTTGCAACTGACCTCAAAACAAGGAATTCAGTCTTTATGATTCTGAATATTTTAATGTGTGGAAAGCAATCAAGAAAACACTTAACTACCCTAAGGCACTAAATATTGATTGTGATTCCCCCCCTTCCTTTTGAAGTTATAAAAATATTTCCACTTTTCAAAATGTAGGCAAAGTAAGTCATTAATTCAGATTAACAACTCTTTCAAAGAATGTACTGCAAATCATGTTTTGCCTGCAATAGGAAAAACGTTGAATCCCTTTAAACTGAATTGTGGTCAATTAGCTTAGGGGAGTACTATGGAAGAGATGAGCAAGATTTAATTAAATCAGTGGCTGGAGCACTGATAATTTACAGCAGAGGACTTATATACCAGCTTCTTTTAAAACATAAGTTGTCTTTCTGCTTGCTGTTGCAAACACATGCATTAAACACAGGTATGTGACTCTTTTGTCATTGTCATTGCAATCTAATTCTTCTTCTTTCGTTTTCTGTTTTGTATTGTTCTTTGGTGACAACACAAATTTTCATAAAGAAAATCCTTTGCAAGAGAATCTTAAACAGGCAAAGAGAGACCAAAGGAATATAGATATATAAATATCACTATAAAGTACTATAAAGTGATATATATATCACTACTGATAATGTGTGTGTGTCTGTCTGTCTGTTTGTCTGTCTGTGAGTGACACCATAAGACACTAGAACTCAGGATGCAGGGGAGAAATCAGTCATAGCTGAGTAAGGTTATCTTCCACAGTGAGTCCGTAAGTGACTGTGGAGGCCAATTCTGGATCCACACGTCCTTCCGCAGTGGGGACATAGGTTTCCTGGCGGGAGCTGATCACGGTGTGGATTTGCCAAGCGTGCCTTCCTCTTAGCACATTTCTCCCTTTCGTCCTGAGTTCGAGTGTCTTCAAAGCCCATGGCACGTTTGGTAAAGGCTGTTCTCCAATTGGAGCGCTCGCAGGCCAGTGTTTCCCAGTTGTTGGTGTGACAGCTACACATATACTCCATTTAGGAGTCACGTTTATGTTGGGGGTATTAGTCATTCGTTTTCAGAAAACTGTCTTCACGAGTTTCTGCATGTAAGATGAAACTCTGGCTGTGAAGCTAGATTGTTTGCACTGGTGCAAATATAAGACAGTGACATCATGGACATGCACAGTGCGTTATGTGAGAGTGACTGAGAGAGAGTTTTGGTTTTAATCTACTGAGAGGATGTAATCAGTTCTGCTGCTGTGGGGATCCACAGCAGTCTCTGTAAATAGCAATCGCTAAGCTTAATGACATGCAATAAAAGTAATCTTCCTAGAACAATCGTGTGTTGCTCATCAATCAAGACTCAGGGCTGATTTCCTCACGCTTCACTAACAGACTGTATTTCAACTCTGGTCGGAAGTGCGCTGGGCAAATCTTTCACAGCACCTTTCACGCCATAAACAGCCACAGTTTACTCAGAAGTTAATCGGAAATCCATTCTTTATTTGAAAAAACAAATCAAAACATCCTGTATCCCATCTGGGCACTGTGATGTGGGTTCTCCTCTCTGATATAGCAACTGGTGTTGCATGGAAAGCCCTTTTATTTTAAATTATTTTATCTGTGAAAATTAGCATCTTTTAATCTCATATATCATTCATGGCTTTCCCTGCCCCTTCTATCCACTTTGCATTTGATTTATTGTTAATAAGGTATCTTTTATGTTGGTTAAGGCAGAAATCTAAAATGATAAAATGATAACCAATAAAATAAAAAAGGGGAATATATTAATGATAAGCTTCTTGAAAGAGGGAACCAGAGCTGGATTAATTGGCTACAAACAGGAGGACTTCAGCTCTTTTAAAAGACCTCTTTGTTTGTATATCATGAATCTCACACACATCCAATTGGGTCATGTAGCCTACCTACAAAAAAACACTGATAACATAAGATGGCATAATTTATTTAGAAATCCTGGGTTCCCACCCACCCCAGTTACAATATTAATGGTTGTTTACCTACAATTCTCTCAAAGTACTATGTGACTTCTATCCCCAGCTTTTCTCTCCTTGTATCTTATTCAGCTAAAATCCAGACAAATGAAGAAGGAATGGGGGGTGAGAATAAAACATCGTGGACGGAGTTTGTTCTTGTTGGACTTCAGCATCAAAAGTCACCCACCCTTTTCCTTGGTGTCATCCTCTTCATGTCCCTTGTCGCCCTCCTTGGAAACAGCCTCCTTCTGTTCTTAATTAAAATGAGCTCCGGTCTACAGACCCCAATGTACTTTTTCCTCAGCCAACTAGCCTTCATGGACCTCTGCCAAGTTCTCTCCATCGTTCCCAAAATGACGGTGGATTTCGTAACCCACAGCTACACCATTTCGCTCTCTGGATGCATCACCCAGATTTCTGTCACGCTGCTCTTGGGAGGGGCAGAGTGCCTCATCCTGGCGACCATGTCCTATGACAGGTATGTGGCTATCTGCAGGCCGCTGCAATATCCGGTCCTCATGAGGAGCAAAATCTGCAACATTATGTCAGTCGCTGCCTGGTTGTGGTCTGCGTTCCAGGCTCTGAGCTGTTCCCTCTATGTGCTGCCTCTTCCCTACTGCAAGTCCAATGTGATTAACCATTACCTGTGTGATTACCCAGCGCTTATACAATTGTCCTGCTCTGACAATTCTGCATTTGTGAGATCAACATACTTTGGTAATTTCATGGTCCTTCTCATCCCCATCTCAATCATCCTGGCTTCCTACATAGCCATCCTACTCCAAGTCCTCAGAGCACGCTCCTCAGGAAGTAGCCACAAGGCTCTGGGCACCTGCTTGTCCCATTTGTGTGTGGTGGGGATCTTCTATTCAATGGCCATGTTTACGTACATGACCCCCTATACAGCGGAAAAGTCCATGATCAACTCAGTGTTTACTACCATTGTCCCTGCTATGTTGAACCCTTTCATATACAGCCTGAGGAACCGCGATGTTCTAGCAGCTTTGAGGAGACTTTGTGCAAAATGCACATTGTGTAAATAATTGGACAGGAAAAAGAAACTATCCATGATGTTATCCTCAGAACCAGCAGAACTCTTAAACATAACTGGAAATAACTAACTAGGCATAGGTGAATTGGTTCATTTCAGTTTAACTCAGTTTCTCATTTTTCCAGTTTTAAGTTCAGCTCTCCACATTTCCACATCAGTTTACAACTGGGTGGCTTTTTAAAAGGTATTGTTAAAATTCATTAGCATTCGAATCTGAATTTCTCCTAATCCTGTTGCTGTATGCATTTTCCCCTAACCAGTTTGCAGAGCAGTTTCCCCTATAGTGATGCATTTCTATGTGCTTCTTTCTACAATATAAGCACGCTCATGCACACCTAACCCTATCAAATGCATTTTTTAACATTTTTTGGGCTGGAGAACTGTATTGTAAAGTCTGGACAACTGCAAAATTTGAAAGCTGGAAGTATATTTGTTTGTGTGCTGCTTAGGAAAGTATGAATTTGGGAGAACTGAATCAGAGTTATCTTCCACCAATAAGAAGCAGACGGGCAGAAGTGACAGAAGACTGCTGAAACTGCTAAGTGGTTTAAAACTAACTTTATTTGTTGACAAGAAAGTATTAAGATGTAAATTACAAAAAAATAGAAAGAGGTAATGCAGTACTGCAACAAGACAGAAACAACAAAAACATTTAATATATTTATTTTTCAAAAAAAAACCCACATTGTAAATAATTATTGAGAAACTGAATAATAAAAAGGTCCTCCTATTAGAAGAAGAAGAGAAGAAGAGTTTGGATTTGATATCCCGCCTTTCACTCCCTTTAAGGAGTCTCAAAGCGACTAACATTCTCCTTTCCCTTCCTCCCCCAGAACAAACACTCTGTGAGGTGAGTGGGGCTGAGAGACTTCAAGGAAGTGTGACTGGCCCAAGGTCACCCAGCAGCTGCATGTGGAGGAGCAGGGAAGCGAACCTGGTTCCCCAGATTACGAGACTACCACTCTTAACCACTACACCACACTAGCAGTCCCTGTAATACATCAATCATAGAATTCTAAAGTTGGAAGGGATCCTGAGGGACATCTAGTCCAACTCCCTGCAATGCATATATTGAGAATAAAGCTCTTAAAATTCTATGCCTTGGTCTGGGAGGCTACAAAATTGGGTTTGGGGATTTCAGTGATTCCAGTGATTTTTTTGGGGGGGGGGGGGGCACACAGGTCATGATTTCTCCCTCACCCCAATTCCCTATTCCAAGGTACATTTGGCAGTGGAGCGGGGAAATTATTGAGCAAGGTCTCAATATGGGGGTGGTACCATTCCACTACCACTATTCCACAGAATGTCCCTTGGAAGAATACATGGGAGGTAGGAAGAAGGTGCCCACTGGCCAACTGGAGTCAAGAGGAAACTCCAGTGAGTGTCTTGTCCCCAGATTACAGCATCTTTCAAAAAGAGGTGAGATGCTTTATCTCAGTCTTTCACCCAGCACATCACTACGAATTCACAATTTAGCCTAGCTTTAAATCTGTATCTCTTTCTCAGCTTACTATATCTAGCCTCACTTCCATTGTGAAGAGTGGTCCATTAATGTCAATGGGCCCTTGCCCCTGCAACTCCAGTCTGCCCTCATCCAATCTCAACCTGTTCCTTAAGTCTCAGTGTTGCCCTTGTAGAACTTAGAAGGAAATCTTCTTCTTCTTTGGCAATCACTCGTAGCCGAGTAAGATCATCTTCCATAAACATGGTTTTAACGATGAGTCTGTAAGTGACTGTGGAGGCCAATTCTGGATCCACACGTCCTTCCACAGTGGGGACATTGGTTTCTGGGTGGGAATTGATCATGATGTGGATTTGCCAAGCGTGCCTTCCTCTTAGCACGCTTCTCCCTTGTGTCCTAAGTTCGTGTGTCTTCAAAGCCCATGATGCCTTTGGTAAAGGCTGTTCTCCAATTGGAGTGCTCACAGGCAAGTGTTTCCCAATTGTTGGTGTTCATACTACATTTTTTAAAAAACTGCCTTGAGAGAGTCTTTAAACCTCTTTTGTTGACCACCAGCATTACGCTTTCCATTTTAAAGTTTGGAATAGAGTACAGTGGTACCTTAGGTTACATACGCTTCAGGTTACGGACTCCGCTTACCCAGAAATAGTACGTCAGGTTAAGAAATTTGCTTCAGGATGAGAACAGACATCGCATGGCAATGGCACGGCAGCAGCAGGAGGCCCCATTAGCTAAAGTGGTGCTTCAGGTTAAGAACAGTTTCAGGTTAAGAACAGACCTCCGGAACGAATTAAGTACTTAACCCGAGGTACCACTGTAGTTGCTTTGGAAGACGATCATCAGGCATCCGCACAACGTATGAAAACTAAACTAGAAGTGGTTGCTCTGCCTCTCATTGGCTCTGGCTGTTTGCCCTCCTGCCTTCTTCCCAGACAGTCTGAATGGGCAACAGCCGTCACTGCTCAGTTCCCTCAATAATGGATTCTGATTGACTCTAGTAGACTGTAACTGCCTTCCAAAGGTCCTGTCAATCACGAGCAACACATTGCCAATATTCAGAACATGTGCAGCCTGCTGGGTCAGGCCAGTGGCTCATCTGGTCCAGCTTCTTGCTCTTACAGTGCCCAATAAGATGCCTGTGGGAAACCCCAAAGCTGTGCCTGTGCGGTCAGCACTCTCCCCATTTGCATAGGCACGCACAGCACGTTTCATTAGGGTGTGCACCCAGGGATGTTGTAAAAAACTATTTCAGCAAAGGAAGAAGGGGCAGGGAATGACAAGACAAACAAATAGGGACAAGAGAGAGGTAAAGAGGAAAAACCACAAGAGCAGTCAAGAAGCCAAAACAGGAGCTTTTTCAGCAGAGAAAAAGACTCATGCCAAACTGACCAGATGCAGGGCACTTATGGAAGTCCAAGGGTGGAATGGCTTCTCCACTTCCTTGCTTAAAAGGTAAAGGGACCCCTGACCATTTGGTCCAGTCGTGACTGACTCTGGGGTTGCGGCGCTCATCTCACTTTATTGGCCGAGGGAGCCAGCGTACAGCTTCTGGGTCATGTGGCCAGCATGACTAAGCCGCTTCTGGCGAACCAGAGCAACGCACGGAAACGCCGTTTACCTTCCCGCCAGAGCGGTACCTATTTATCTACTTGCACTTTGATGTGCTTTCGAACTCCTAGATTGGCAGGAGCTGGGACCGAGCAACGGGAGCTCACCCTGTAGTGGGGATTCAAACCACTGAGTCCTAGGCTCTGTGGTTTAACCCACAGCACCACCCGCATCCCTATTTCCTTGCTTACGGACCATAAAAAAACAGCCCCTATCCCCTTCAGATCTCTCTCCACGAAAGGTGGCCAGTGGAGTGAGGATGGAGACAGAAACAGACACAGGCAGAAGAAAAAGGCTGGAATGGATCTGCAGGGGCAGCTAGTGGAGCCAATCGCTCTCATTCCCACTGCCACTGCCACTTCCAGAGACAGACACAGGCAGAGGCTCCAAGTCCTTTCCAGATCCATTCCATTCCATTTCTTCTGCCTGCATCTCTCTTTGTCTGCTTCCCTTGACCCACATCCTTTTTAACATCAGGGTATGCCTGGACACCCCCAGCACACCCCCTGTGTACTTCTAAGCCCACTTGTGATTCCCAATAATGATATTCAGAGACCTCCAGCACTGGAGGTACAACATTGTGGCTGGAAGCCACTGATAGTCTAATCCTCCATGAATCTGTTGATGTTGGGATGAAAGCAGGAGAGCTAGCAGGCAAGTACTCACAGATGTGATTATAAAGGATGGCATACAAATAATAAGAGCATCATCATCATGTTGCAACCTGTCTGGTTCAAGACAGGAACCAGAGCTGACTGGTCAGAACAGAATGACAATATGATCATGTGAGCCCGTGCACTGTCAATCCATAGCAATCTGTCCTACAATAAGTAGGAGAAACCAGTGGCATAGCGTGGGTTGTCAGCACCCTGGGCAAGGCAAGTAATTTGCATCCCCTAACCCGTGGATTTGCGCCCCCTAACCCCCAGATGTTGCGCCCGGTGCAGCCGCCCCCCCCTGCACCCCCCACGCTACGCCACTGGGAGAAACATCACGGTGGGGAAAATCAATGTGGTTTGACCAGGACTCTCTCTGCACGGTGTCCTATAAAATCATTTATACCATGTGATATTTTACAAAGAATTTTCTCAGTCCTGCTAGCATATCCCAGTTCCTCTAGACATATAGGAAAGTATTTGTCATTGTAGGTGCTATAGTAATCAACACCATCTATCTCCAAATAGATGCTCCATAGCAGAGTACCACGACACACAAATTGGGCAAGCAGGTTCCCTAAGGCCTGGTGGCTTCTCAAACTACAGCACAGCACCTAACCTCTAAGGGATCCAGGAACAATGAAGACTTCCCTATCGCTGGAAGTCTTCCAGCCTGGCCCCTTCACTGAAGTTTATTGCAAAAAAATATTTTTTTGTGAGACCGGGGAATGATAATACTTAGAATTCATACAACATTTTAGGCCATTCAAAACACTTCAGATTACACGTTATACCTGTACATTATGTTGTTATCATCTCCATTTAGGAGCTCAGCCCCAGCAGGGACACATTGTCTTGCTTGAAGCTGTAGTATATATTATTAAACCAAAGGAAGTAACATTCATTCAGAAACAAAGCTACAGTATGAATATTGGGGTACATTTTATGCTGTGGTCACCAATCATACAGCAATAATGAAAGTTAGAGTGCTTCCAGATGGGGGCTTAATAATGCAAACAGTACATTAAGGTATTGCAAATAGGTCCCATTTTGGTTTGCAGACTGTTCACACATGAGTAGCATGAAAACCAAAATAATACACCCATTTGAAGCGCCCTTAGACAAAATTTGCATCTCTCACCTTAAGTTCCCTCCAGCTAAATTTCAGCCCTTGCATAAATTCCAAAGGAAGAGTACCTGCCCTTCTGTTTCTTGGTGAAATCATTGACACAGTGCGCATCTTGCAAAGAGCTTTCTCAGTGCTGCTAAGACGTCCCGGTTCCTCAGGCTGTATATGAAAGGGTTCATCATGGCAGGCACAATGGTACAAAACACAGCGTTTATCATGGCCCTTTGTGCTGAATAGGAAGCGGCAGGTGTCATGTACGTCAAAATGGCCGTAACGTAGAAGATCCCCACCACACACAGATGGGACAAGCAGGTCCCCAAGGCCTTGTGGCTACTTCCAGAGAAACGTGCTCTGAGAACTTGAAGTAGGATGGCTATGTAGGAAGCCAGGATGATTGAGATGGGGATGAAAAAGATCACGAAACTACCAACGTATTCTGTTATATCAAATGCAAAATTGTCAGAGCAAGACAACTGAACAAGGGCTGGGTAATCACACATGTAGTGTCTGATCACATTGGACTTGCAGTAGGGAATAGACAGTACATAAAAGGAACAGATCAAGGCCTGTACAGAGGACCAAAACCAGGCAGCAACTGACATGATGTTGCAGATTTTGCTCCTCATGAGAACCGGATATTGCAGCGGCCTGCAGATAGCCACATACCTGTCATATGACATGGTTGCCAGGATGAAGCACTCTGCCCCTCCCATGAGCATTGTGACAGAAATCTGTACAAAACATCCATAGAGTGAAATGCTGTAGTTCTGGGTTACAAAATCCACCGTCATTTTGGGAACAATGGTGAGAACTTGGCAGAGGTCCATGAAGGCTAGTTGGCTGAGGAAAAAATACATTGGGGTCTGCAGACCAGAGTCTGTCTTGATCAGAAAAAGAAGGAGGCTGTTCCCCACCAGAGCTACTATGAACATGAAGAGGATCACACCAAGGAAAACCATAGGTGACCTTTGATGCTGAAGTCCAACCAGAAGGAACACGGTCCATGACATATTCCCTTCTCCCATTCCTCCTTCACTTGCCTGAAGACTTAAGCAGAAGACTTGTGAGAAGTGGTGTGCCAAACTGTAGGGTTGAATACACATAACATAAACAACAAAAAGAGAGCAGTTTTTAATAGAATGGATTGTGTCTAATGCTCCTCACACTTAGTTCTGCCTGTGCAACAAGACTTCTTTTCCTCTTCTCTCCTCCAAGAGTCCCCAAAATATGTTTGGGGGTTTCCAACCCTCCAGTTGAGATTTTGAGGATTCAATGGGGGAGCTGGAGGGAAGAGGAAGTTCTACTGAATGCATGGAACTCCATTTTGCAGGCAGAGCTTCAATGTTGGATACTGCCCAATATGTTAGAAGTCTCTCTGGATGCATCCAGATTCTCACTACAGGGGTCATTGGTTTACAACCTTAATCTGTTCCAGAAGTCTGGTCTTAAACCAAAGCGAACTTAAACCAACCTGTGCTTTCCCATAGAAAGTAATGGAAAATGGATTAATTCATTCCAGATGATGAAAAGCAACCCCCCAAAAGAGCAACTTGACATGAATTTTACTACTGTATTTTGTGCTACCCCGTCCCCCTCCCCTCACCACAAAAGGTGCAGAAATGCTTGGAAAATGGTAGGATAACTCCTAAAAACCCAGCCAACCTTCTTTTTTAGAAGAGAAAGGAAATAGGGTGTTTAAGGTTGATCTAGCCCCAACTTCTCCATTCATATCGCTAATTCCTAGGACTTTGGCTGCGGACTTTCCCATTGTTGTTTCTGTGAAGCCCATTGCAATTCTTTTTCAGTGGAAATGGGTCCCTTGGGATCCAGATTCACCGCTATAGGAGGGAAATCTCTAACATGCAACCAGTGGAAGGACCATGTTCCTGTCCCTCCAGGTCCATAGCACTACCCCTTTCTCAGCTTATCTGGAGCAGGGTTATAGATTCTGGCCCGTTCTCAGGGATGATGGGTTCTATAGCTCCAACATCTGGATGGCATCAGGTTGGCGGCTTCTGCCTTACTCTAACCTATCCAGCAGGCTGTTAAAGGAAAGGACAAACTCAATATGTAATAAATGAATGCACAATAATAGGTCATATTTCAAAGCTTAACATGCTTTAGAGAGACACAAAACTCCCTATGCTGCCTAAACTCAGCCTAAGCATGAGAATGGAATACTCTGTTTGTAAATATTCCTGTTTGAAATGAAAGGACATGGATAGCAGGTGTTAAGCGCGGTGTCAATGATACAGCTAAAGAATACCAATGCCAGGCTGTTGTAGCTCAGTTGCTTTACAGCTGCAAAACCATGAGTCCTGTAGTAAATTGTTTCCAGCAGAATGTTTTATCCGATGTACATTTTAAAGTGCCACACAGGGAGAATGTGGGAATAAATAATATGTGTAGTGCCAAGCCTGACTTTCAAATGAAATCTGGTTTATAAAAATATCTGTTTCTCTTTATTGAATCCTGGAGGGTATGGCAGGATAAAAAAATAACTAAAAGGAATATGCATACGCTAAATAAATACATACATTTTCCTGTTGGAATATATTTTTCCTATTTTCCATAAGCTTGCAAGGTTTTTAAGTACAAGTAAATTGGTGTTATCATGAATCAGCATGATGGACCATCATGTGGCAAGACATTGCATGCCATTTTAGTTCTACTCAGAGTAGATCTGTTGAAATGAATGGCCATGACTAACTGAGGTCCATTGATTTCCATGGGGCTACAGAGTTGCATGCAATACAGAATAACTATGACTTCTACAAATGTTCAGAATTACATACCTGTGTCAACCGCTTCTGTTTACAACAGCAAGAAGGGAGCAAAGTTTAGTTTCTTAAAATGAAAATGAATTCCCAAGGCTCGGATGAAAAACTGTGAGGCCTCTTTTGTGTTAATTAATTTTTTACAATAATTACTACTGTTATAACTCCCCAGTTTCAAAGGGGTGGCAATTCATACTCTACCACAAAAATGATTTCCCTTCCATTCTTTAAGAAAAAGAGAAATGCCTTCTTAATTAATGAGAAATGTTCACAATCTTTTTATAATAAAAAAGAAGGGTTAGGAATGCCATGACCTATATTCATGGCTGCAGAATTACATGAGCCTTTGCTTCCTTTTGACATGCTTGATTTTTAAAATTCCAAAACCTAAACAAACCAATTCATGCTCCCTGATAAAGCAACGTGAATGTCTCTGAAAATTTCCCAACGTACATTTACAGCGAAATGTTTGCTTAGCTCCACAGCCTCCCGATTTCCAGAAGCAGGAAATATATATCTGCCTTTTGATTCTGAAACATTCCAACCAGAACCAGTATTTCTCACCTGGCACATTTCCAATCCAGCATTTCTACTCTCAATGGATAAATACTCCGCTAGCTCCACCCTGAGGGAATTTGGCCCTGAAACCATTATTTTAATTGTTACCAAACTTTGTTGCAGTTCAAATGTGAAAACTTCCTACCACTCACCATCTGAAGATGCTGAAATGCTTTCATGGACAGTATGGATGGATGTATTTTTAATTTCTATACCTCTTTATATTTTAAATAAAAACCTCAAAGGGATGTACCACATATTAAATCAATAAATCAATAAAACCATAGCTGGGTGATGTTCTTCTGACCTCATGAGGAGCCTCTTAGTATGTCTGGGTGAGTGTGGGCCCTGCCCCCTGGGCCAGTTGGAAAGGGCCTTGCCGGGAGTGGCCTTCATGCCTCACAGCTGGACGTATTTGATAATATTGAGGATGATGGTGATGATGAATGTTCCCACGCATCTACTGGACAACAAAGGAGCAGAAGATTCATCTGTTCCGTGCTCAGGTTCTGCTTATGGGTTCCTCACAGACATGGGGGGGGGGGGGCATTGTGAGAATAGGATGCTCAGCTAAAAGGGCCAGAAGGACTTTCCTTGTGGTTTTATGGAAGGGGGCAGACTAGGGAGACTTCTCCCTCTCCCTCTCCCTCCCTCCCTCCCCCCCTCTCACACACACACTCCTCACTTGCATAGCAGGCACAGCATATTTCATTTGGGTGAGCCCCCAGGGGTTTTGTAAAAATTATTTCAGCAAAGGAAGAAGGAATAGGGAATGTCAAGACAAACAAACAGGGACACGGAAAGGGTA